>NC_087549.1:41346-120771 GCF_036250125.1 Pseudopipra pipra | reverse complement strand
TTCACCTCCTGGAGACCCCCCCGACCCTCCTTTGCTCCGGGCTGAGCCCCCCCAGCTCCCTCAGCCCCTCCTGCTGCTCCAGCCCCTTCCCAGCCCCCTCCCCTTCCCTGGACACCTCCAGCCCCTTCCCAGCTCCCTCCCCTTCCCTGGACACTCTCCAGCCCCTTCCCAGCCCCCTCCCCTTCCCTGGACACCTCCAGCCCCTTCCCAGCTCCCTCCCCTTCCTGGACACCTCCAGCCCCTTCCCAGCTCCCTCCCCTTCCCTGGACACCTCCAGCCCCTTCCCAGCCCCCTCCCCTTCCCTGGACACCTCCAGCCCCTTCCCTGGACACCTCCAGCCCCTTCCCAGCCCCCTCCCCTTCCCTGGACACCTCCAGCCCCTTCCCAGCTCCCTCCCCTTCCCTGGACACGCTCCAGCCCCTTCCCAGCCCCCTCCCCTTCTCTGGACACCTCCAGCCCCTTCCCAGCTCCCTTCTGTTCCCTGGACACCTCCAGCCCCTTCCCAGCCCCCTCCCCTTCCCTGGACACGCTCCAGCCCCTTCCCAGCTCCGTTCCCTTCCCTGGACACCTCCAGCCCCTTCCCAGCTCCCTCCCCTTCCCTGGACACCTCCAGCCCCTTCCCAGCTCCCTTCTGTTCCCTGGACACCTCCAGCCCCTTCCCAGCCCCCTCCCCTTCCCTGGACACCTCCAGCCCCTTCCCAGCCCCCCTTCCCCCCTTCCCTGGACACCTCCAGCCCCTTCCCAGCCCCCTCCCCTTCCCTGGACACCTCCAGCCCCTTCCCAGCTCCCTCCCCTTCCCTGGACACCTCCAGCCCCTTCCCAGCCCCCTCCCCTTCTCTGGACACTCTCCAGCCCCTTCCCAGCCCCCTCCCCTTCTCTGGACACCTCCAGCCCCTTCCCAGCCCCCTCCCCTTCCCTGGACACGCTCCAGCCCCTTCCCAGCTCCCTTCTGTTCCCTGGACACCTCCAGCCCCTTCCCAGCCCCCTCCCCTTCCCTGGACACGCTCCAGCCCCTTCCCACCTCCCTCCCCTTCCCTGGACACGCTCCAGCCCCTTCCCAGCCCCCTCCCCTTCCCTGGACACCTCCAGCCCCTCCGTGTCCCGTGCTGGGGACCCCAGAGCTGCCCCCGGGATTTGGGATTTGGGATTTGGGATGCCCCAGCAGTGCCAGCACAGGGGGACAGGCTCGGGACGGGCTCGCGGGAGGCCGGAGGTGTCCGGAGGTGCCCGGAGGTGCCCGGGGGTGCCCGGAGGTGTCCGGAGGTGTCCGGGGGTGCTCAGAGGTGTCCGGAGCTGTCCGGAGGTGCCCAGAGGTGTCCGGAGGTGCCCGGGGGTGTCCGGGGGTGCCCGGGGGTGTCCGGAGGTGCCCGGGGGTGTCCGGAGCTGTCCGGGGGTGTCCGGAGGTGCCCGGGGGTGCCCGGAGGTGCCCGGGGGTGTCCGGAGGTGCCCGGAGGTGTCCGGAGATGCCCGGAGGTGTCCGGAGGTGCCCGGGGGTGTCCGGAGGTGTCCGGAGATGCCCGGAGCTGTCCGGAGGTGTCCGGAGGTGCCCGGAGGTGTCCGGGGGTGCCCGGAGGTGCCCGGAGGTGTCCGGGGGTGCCCGGAGGTGCCCGGAGGTGCCCGGAGGTGTCCGGAGGTGCCCGGGGGTGTCCGGGGGTGCACGGAGGTGTCTGGAGGTGTCCGGGGGTGCCCGGAGTGTCCGGAGGTGCCCGGAGGTGCCCGGGGGTGTCCGGAGGTGCCCGGAGGTGCCCGGAGGTGTCCGGGGGTGTCCGGAGGTGTCCAAAGGTGCCCGGAGGTGTCCGGAGGTGCCCGGGGGTGCCCGGAGTGTCCGGAGGTGCCCGGGGGTGCCCGGAGGTGTCCGGGGGTGCCCAGAGGTGTCCGGAGGTGTCCGGAGGTGCCCGGAGGTGCCCGGGGGTGCCCGGAGGTGCCCGGAGGTGTCCGGGGGTGCCCGGAGGTGCCCGGAGGTGTCCGGGGGTGCCCGGAGGTGCCCGGGGGTGTCCGGGGGTGCCCGGAGGTGTCCGGAGGTGTCCAGGGGTGTCCGGAGGTGTCCGGAGGTGTCCGGAGGTGCCCGGGGGTGCCCGGAGGTGCCCGGAGGTGTCCAGGGGTGTCCGGGGGTGCCCGGAGGTGCCCGGAGGTGTCCGGGGGTGCCCGGAGATGCCCGGAGGTGCCCGGAGATGTCCGGGGGTGCCCGGAGGTGTCCAGGGGTGTCCGGAGCTGTCCGGGGGTGCGGGGACAGCCCAGCGAGGGGAGCTGTCGGCACGTTTTTGTCTTTCAGGACGACTGCGAGAAGCTGGCCGCGTTCCTGGAGAGCGCCTTCCACAAGCACCGCTCCCCGCTGCTGTGAGCCCGCGGGACACGGACCGACCCCCCCGGGCACGGATGGGCTGCACTGGGGGGTCCGGGGGCTCCCGGGCCACCTCCCCGCGGCAGGACTGAGCCCCGGGCCCCGCCCGAGCCCGGGGGGCTTCGCCCGAGCCGCGCTCCGGGAGCCGGCGGAGCAAACGCCGGGAATTCCGTCCGGGAGCCGGCGGAGCAAACGCCGGGAATTCCGGGAATTCCGGGGCGTCGGGAGGAGCCGCGGCCGAGGGAGGTGTGGGGCAGTGGGCAGCACCCCCCGAGGGAGGTGTGGGGCAGTGGGCAGCACCCCCCGAGGGAGGTGTGGGGCAGTGGGCAGCACCCCCCGAGGGAGGTGTGGGGCAGTGGGCAGCACCCCCCGAGGGAGGTGTGGGGCAGTGGGAAGCCCCCCCCTGCGGCCCCTTCCCCGCGGGACCCCCCGGACGGATCCCTTTCCCTCCGGGAACGATCGGCTGTTCCCCCGCGGGTCCCAAAGCTGGTTTTCCCCCCGCTTTGCCATCCGGGGGAACTTGGGGAGGAGAGGAGAGGGCTTGGAAAGCTCCCCACCTCTGCCACCTTCCACTCCCCATCCCGAATTTGTGCCGTTTGAGGTTTCCCCCGAGCTCAGCAGCCCCGGGGTGAGCGGGAGGGGGCTGTGGGAGCTGGGAGGGGGCTGTGGGAGCTGGGAGGGGGCTGTGGGAGCTGGGAGGGGGCTGAGTGAGCTGGCTGGGAGGGGGCTGAGTGAGCTGGGAGGGGGCTGTGTGAGCTGGGAGGGGGCTGTGTGAGCTGGGAGGGGGCTGTGGGAGCTGGGAGGGAGCTGAGTGAGCTGGGAGGGGGCTGTGGGAGCTGGGAGGGGGCTGTGGGAGCTGAGAGGGGGCCGAGTGAGCTGGGAGGGGGCTGTGGGAGCCGGGAGGGGGCTGTGGGAGCTGGGAGGGAGCTGAGTGAGCTGGGAGGGGGCTGTGGGAGCCGGGAGGGGGCTGTGGGAGCTGGGAGGGGGCTGTGGGAGCTGGGGGTGACACGGCTCCAGAGGCGATCCCAGAAATCCCGCCCCGCCCGCTGGATCAGCCGGAACCTCTGCAGAACCCTCGTCATTCCCTCTCAGAGCTTCCGAAATCCTCGGCACCCCCGGGGGGGGGGAAGCCCTGCTGCCTCTCCCTGCCCTTTGTCCTGCGGTGCCGTGGAATGGCAGTCCCTGGCCCGGGGAAGTGGGAATTGCTGCCCTCACCCCCTCAGTGCTGCCCTCACCCCCCCAGTGCTGCCCTCACCCCCTCAGTGCCACCCTCACCCCCTCAGTGCCACCCTCACCCCCTCCGTGCTGCCCTCACCCCCTCAGTGCTGCCCTCACCCCCTCAGTGCCACCCTCACCCCCTCAGTGCCACCCTCACCCCCTCCGTGCCGCCCTCACCCCCTCCGTGCTGCCCTCACCCCCTCCGTGCTGCCCTCACCCCCTCCGTGCTGCCCTCACCCCCTCAGTGCTGCCCTCACCCCCTCAGTGCTGCCCTCACCCCCTCCGTGCTGCCCTCACCCCCTCAGTGCTGCCCTCACCCCCCCAGTGCCACCCTCACCCCCTCCGTGCTGCCCTCACCCCCTCGGTGCCGCCCTGGGCAGAGGGGTTGGTTTGGGGAAAAGTGCAAATAGGAATTGGTTGTGTCCGAGAGCCCTGGGGGGGCTGCTCCTGCTGTGCCAGGGAAAACCAGCTCTGGAATCCTGCTCCTGCTGTGCCAGGGAAAACCAGCTCTGGAATCCTGCCCTGTGCTGCTCCTGCTGTGCCAGGGAAAACCAGCTCTGGAATCCTGCCCTGTGCTGTGCCAGGGAAAACCAGCTCTGGAATCCTGCCCTGTGCTGTGCCAGTGCTGCTCCTGCTGCTCCTGCTGTGCCAGGGAAAACCAGCTCTGGGATCCTGCCCTGTGCTGTGCCAGAGGAATCCAGCTCTGGAATCCTGCTCTGTGCTGTGCCAGTGCTGCTCCTGCTGCTCCTGCTGTGCCAGGGAAAACCAGCCCTGGAATCCTGCTCCTGCTGTGCCAGGGAAAACCAGCTCTGGAATCCTGCCCTGTGCTGTGCCAGTGCTGCTCCTGCTGCTCCTGCTGTGCCAGGGAAAACCAGCTCTGGAATCCTGCCCTGTGCACTGCCAGTGCTGCTCCTGCTGTGCCAGGGAAAATCAGCTCTGGAATCCTGCTCCTGCTGCTCCTGCTGTGCTGGAGGAATCCAGCTCTGGCCTCCTGCTCTGTGCCGGTGCTGTTCCTGCTGCTCCTGCTGTGCCAGGGAAAGCTGGCTCTGGCATCCTGTTCCGTGCCAGTGCTGCTCATCTGCTCCTCCTGTGCCAGGGAAAAACAGCTCTGGCCTCCTGCTCTGTGCCATGCTGGTGCTGCTCCTCCTGTGCCAGGGAAAAACAGCTCTGGCCTGCTGCCCTGTGCCAGCGTTCCGTGCCAGTGCTGCTCATCTGCTCCTGCTGTGCCAGGGGAAAACTGTCCCTGGCACGAGCTCTGCTCCGTGCCAGCATTCTGTGCCAGTGCTGCTCCTGCTGCTCTCTCTGTGCCAGGGGAAACCATCTGTGCCATCCTGCTGTGTGCTGGGCTGGTGCTCTGCTCCGTGCCAGCGTTCTGTGCCGGTGCTGCTCCTGCTGCTCCCTCTGTGCCAGGGGAAAACTCTCTCTGGTGTGTGCTCTGTGCTGTGCCAGCATTCTGTGCTGGTGCTGCTCCTGCTGTGCCAGGGGAAACTGTCCCTGGCACGAGCTCTGCTCTGTGCTGGTGCTGCTCCTGCTGCTCCCTTTGTGCCAGGGGAAACCGGCTGTGCCATCCTGCTGTGTGCTGGGCTGGTGCTCTGCTCCGTGCCAGCGTTCTGTGCTGGTGCTGCTCCTGCTGTGCCAGGGGAAACCAGCTCTGGGATCCTGCCCTGTGCTGTGCCAGGGGAAACCAGCTCTGGCCTCCTGCTCTGTGCTGTGCCAGTGCTGCTCCTGCTGCTCCTGCTGTGCCAGGGGAACCTGGCTCTGGCCTCCTGCTCTGTGCCAGCGTTCCCCGTGCCAGTGCTGCTCATCTGCTCCTGCTGTGCTGGAGGAAACTGTCCCTGGCACGAGTTCTGCTCTGTGCCAGCGTTCTGTGCCAGTGCTGCTCCTGCTGTGCCAGGGGAAAACTCTCTCTGGTGTGTGCTCTGTGCTGTGCCAACGTTCTGTGCCGGTGCTGCTCCTGCTGTGCCAGGGGAAACCAGCTCTGGAATCCTGCCCTGTGCTGTGCCAGTGCTGCTCCTGCTGCTCCTGCTGTGCCAGGGGAAAACTCTCTCTGGTGTGTGCTCTGTGCTGTGCCAGCATTCTGTGCCAGTGCTGCTCCTGCTGTGCCAGGGGAACCTGGCTCTGGCATCCTGCTCTGTGCCATGCTGGTGCTGCTCCCTCTGTGCCAGGGAAAAACAGCTCTGGCCTGCTGCTCTGTGCCAGTGTTCCGTGCCAGTGCTGCTCTTGCTGCTCCTGCTGTGCTGGAGGAAACTGTCCCTGTCACGAGCTCTGCTCTGTGCCAGCGTTCTGTGCCAGTGCTGCTCCTGCTGCTCCCTCTGTGCCAGGGAAAGCCGGCTCTGGCACCGTGCTGGGTGTGGTGCCAGCGTTCCGTGCTGCTGTTCTGTGCTGGTGCTGCTCCACCTGCCCGTCCTGTGCCGGGGGACGGCGGCTGTGCCACCCTGCCCTGTGCCACCCTGCCCTGTGCCACCCTGCCCTGTGCCACTGCGCCGTGCCAGCGCTGCTCCTGCTGCTCCCACCGTGCCAAGGGAAACTGGCTCTGGCACGCTGCTGTGTGCTGGCTGTGCCACAGCTCTGTGCCAGCACCCTGTGCCAGTGTTCTGTGCTGTGCCAGAGCTCTGTGCTGGTGTTTTGTGCTGTGCCAGAGCTCTGTGCCAGCGTTCCGTGCTGTGCCAGTGCCCTGGGCCGTGCCAGAGCTCTGTGCCAGTGCCCTGTGCTGGTGTTCTGTGCCGTGCCAGAGCTCTGTGCTGGTGTTCTGTGCTGTGCCAGAGCTCTGTGCCAGTGCCCTGTGCCATGCCAGAGCTCTGTGCTGGTGTTCTGTGCTGTGCCACAGCTCTGTGCTAGTGCCCTGTGCCAGAGCTCTGTGCTGGTGTTCTGTGCTGTGCCAGAGCTCTGTGCCCGCATTCTGTGCCGTGCCAGAGCTCTGTGCCCGCATTCTGTGCCGTGCCAGAGCTCTGTGCCCGCATTCTGTGCCGTGCCAGAGCTCTGTGCTGGTGTTCTGTGCTGTGCCAGAGCTCTGTGCCAGCGTTCTGTGCTGTGCCAGAGCTCTGTGCTGGTGCTGCTCCTGCTGCTTCTGCCGTGCCAGGGGAATCTGGCATCCTGCTGTGTGCTGTGCCAGCGCTCTGTGCTGTGCCAGTGTGCTGTGCTGCTGCTGCTGCTCCCGCTGTGCCAGGGCAGTCTGGCTCTGCCACCCTGCTCTGTGCTGTGCCACCATTCCGTGCCGTGCCGGTGTCCTGTGCTGGTGCCGTGCCTGCTGTGCCAGGGCAGTCTGGCTCTGCCACCCTGCTCTGTGCTGTGCCACCGTTCTGTGCTGCTCCCGCTGTACCGGGGCAGCCTGGCTCTGCCACCCTGCTCCGTGCTGTGCCAGTGCCCTGTGCCATGCCGGTGTTCTGTGCTGCTGCTGCTGCTCCCGCTGTGCCAGGGCAGTCTGGCTCTGCCATCCTGCTCCGTGCTGTGCCAGTGCCCTGTGCCAGTGTTCTGTGCTGCTGCTGTGCCCGCTGTGCCAGGGCAGCCTGGCCCTGGCCCGTGCAGGTGCTCCGTGCTGTGCCGTGCCCTGCGCTGTGCCAGCCTCGCTCTGCCCGGTGCCGGTGCTCGGTGCCGGTGCCCTGCCCGGTGCCCTGCCCGGTGCCGCGGTGCTGTGCCAGCGCTTCCCCCTGTGCCGTGTCACGCTCCGTGCCAGATCCCGGGGTCACTCCGGCCGGATCCCGCCGGGGTTGTGTCCGCGCTCGGGTGCTGCGCTGCCACCTCGTGTTCATTCCCAGCCCGGGCTCCATTCCCTGCCCGGGCTCCATTCCCATCCTTGCTCCATTCCCATCCCATGCTCCATTCCCATCCCATGCTCCATTCCCATCCCAGCTCCATTCCCATCCCATGCTCCATTCCCATCCCATGCTCCATTCCCATCCCATGCTCCATTCCCATCCCAGCTCCATTCCCATCCCGTGCTCCATTCCCATCCCGTGCTCCATTCCCATCCCGTGCTCCATTCCCATCCCGTGCTCCATTCCCATCCCAGGCTCCATTCTCATCCCCTGCTCCATTCCCAGCCCGGGCTGCACTCCCAGCTCAGGCTCCATTCCCATCCCGTGCTCCATTCCCAGCCCGTGCTGCATTCCCATCCCATGCTCCATTCCCATCCCAAGCTCCATTCCCATCCCATGCTCCATTCCCATCCCAAGCTCCATTCCCAGCCCGTGCTCCATTCCCAGCCCATGCTCCATTCCCAGCCCGTGCTGCATTCCCATCCTATGCTCCATTCCCGGCTCGTGCAGCATTCCCAGCCCATGCTGCGTTCCCAGCCCAGGCTCCATCCTCAGCCTGGACTGCATTCCCAGCCCTTGGTTTGTGCAGCATTCCGGGCTCCTGCAGCATTCCCGGTCTGTGCAGCATTCCGGGCTCCTGCAGCATTCCGGGTTTGTGCAGCATTCCCGGTCCGTGCAGCATTCCTGGCTCCTGCAGCATTCCGGGTTCCTGCAGCATTCCGGGCTCCTGCAGCATTCCCGGTCTGTGCAGCATTCCGGGTTTGTGCAGCATTCCTGGCTCGTGCAGCATTCCCGGCTCCTGCAGCATTCCGGGTCCGTGCACCATTCCCGGCTCGTGCAGCGTTCCCGGCTCCTGCAGCATTCCCGGCTCGTGCAACATTCCGGGTTCCTGCAGCATTCCGGGTTCCTGCAGCATTCCCGGCTCCTGCAGCATTCCGGGCTCGTGCAGCATTCCCGGTCTGTGCAGCATTCCCGGCTCGGGCTGCTTTTCCAGCTGTGCCCACGTTCCCACCCGACAACCGAATAAAGCCGATGGCAGCAGCTGCTCCCACGGGAACGACCCGCCCGGACCCTCCTCATTCCCCCCCTCATTCCCCCCGGGAGGTGGGAAGCAGCTTCCCAGAGTTCCACGGGCCCCCGGGCACAGGAGGGATCCGGGGAACGTCCCAGCTGCCGATTCCCAAATCCCCGTGTCCAGGGCAGGCCCCGGGCCCTGCAGCCTGGGACATCCCGGCCTATCCCAGTCCGGGACATCCCAGCCCATCCCAGCCCAGTCTGGGACATCCCAGCCCATCCCATCCCAGTCCGGGACATCCCAGCCCATCCCAGCCCTGCCTGGGATATTCCAGCCCATCCCAGCCCAGTCTGGGACATCCCAGCCCATCCCAGCCCAGTCTGGGACATCCCAGCCCATCCCAGCCCCTCCAGCCTGGGACATTCCAGCCCAGCCCAGCCCAGTCTGGGACATTCCAGCCCATCCCAGCCCCTCCAGCCTGGGACATTCCAGCCCATCCCAGCCCCTCCAGTCTGGGACATCCCAGCCCATCCCAGCCCCTCCAGCCTGGGACATTCCAGCCCATCCCAGCCCCTCCAGCCTGGGACATCCCGGCCCATCCCAGCCCCTCCAGCCTGGGACATCCCAGCCCATCCCAGTCTGGGACATCCCAGCCCATCCCAGCCCATCCCAGCCCCTCCAGCCTGGGACATCCCAGCCCATCCCAGCCCAGCCTGGGACATCCCAGCCCATCCCAGCCCTGCCTGGGACATTCCAGCCCATCCCAGCCCCTCCAGTCTGGGACATCCCAGCCCAGCCCAGCCCAGCCTGGGACATCCCAGCCCATCCCAGCCCAGTCTGGGACATTCCAGCCCATCCCGGGACATCCCAGCCCATCCAGCCTGGGACATCCCGGCCCATCCCAGCCCAGTCTGGGACATCCCAGCCCATCCCAGCTCAGCCTGGGACATCCCAGCCCATCCCAGCCCATCCCAGCCCATCCCAGCCCATCCCAGCCCATCCCAGCCCCTCCTCGTGGCTCCCTGAACACCCTCCGGAGAATCCAGGGATTAACGGGATTTAACACGGCTCCTCCTGCCCCGGAATTCCCCGCACAGGAATTCCCAGAGCGTTCCCAGCACCCACAGGACGTTCCCAGTACATCCCAGTACCCCCAGGCTCTCACGGAATGGAGCTGGGGGGGATCACTGGAGATTTGGGACGTCCCTTCCGGCCCCGGGGGATGTGTGGGATCCTCCAGGGCCCCATCCCTGTCCAGCCCCTCGGACAAACCCCGTGTTCCCACGTTCCAGGGGAATCTCCCCCTTCCCAGCGTGTCCCGGGGGTTTGTGGCACCGGATCCCTGGAGCAGATCCGGCCCTGGGAACAGGGAGAACATTCCTGGTCTTGCCCCAGGCCCTCCTGGCACACGGGAGAGGGGACAGAATTCCTGGGATACTGGTACCAGGGTCTGCCCAGGGAATGGGGATGGGATTCCTGGGCTAATCAGAATTCCTGGTGTGCCCAGGGAATGGGGATGGGATTCCTGGTCTAATCAGAATTCCTGGTGTGCCCAGGGAATGGGGATGGGATTCCTGGTCCAATCAGAATTCCTGGTGTGCCCAGAGAAAGGGGATGGAATTCCTGGTCTAATCAGAATTCCTGGTCTGCCCAGGGAATGGGGATGGGATTCCTGGTCTAATCAGAATTCCTGGTCTGCCCAGAGAAAGGGGATGGAATCCCTGGTCTGCCCAGAGAAAGGGGATGGAATTCCTGCCCACGCTGGAATTCCCTTTCCCTCCCGGGGGTGATTTGGGAGCACGAGGCCCTCTCCCCACAGGCAGGTGCTCAGTCCCCTTTGGTGCCCCCAAACTCCCGAAATCCTTTATAAAACTCGTGGGATCCGTGGATTCCTCCTGGTTTTTCCTCGTCCCCGAGATCCCGGGGCCGGTTCCGCTCCCGAGGCGCCGGATGTGGCACCACCCGAGTCCTGCTGAGGCTCCTTGTCCTGGATCCAGCCGGGAAGGGACGTCCGGGGGGGTCATTCCAGAGCCCCACTTCCATGCCCTGGCACAGAGCCATGGAATTCTGGGATGGGTTGGGATGGAGGGACCTCACAGACCCCCCAGAGACAGGGACACCTCCTGCCATCCCAGGGTGCTCCAACCTGCCCTTGGACACTCCCAGGGATCCAGGGGCAGCCACAGCTGCTCTGGGAATTCCATCCCAGCCCCTCCCCACCCTCCCAGCCAGGAATCCCTTCCCAATATCCCACCTAACCCTGGGAAGCCATTCCCTGTGTCTGTCCCTCCAGTCCTTGTCCCCAGTCCCTCTCCAGCTCTCCTGGAGCCCCTCCAGGCCCTGGAAGGGGCTCTCAGGTCTCCCTGGATCCTTCCCTTCTCCAGGGGAACATTCCCAGCTCTCCCAGCCCAGCTCCATCCCCAGGGTCTGACCTCGGCCCTGGAGTTAAATTTGGGCCCCAGGGATTGGATCCCCTGGGAAAGAACCAAGAGCAGGGACGGGGGGGGGGACACTGGGATGGGGACATTTCTCTCCGGTTCCCAGCAGACGATCCCGATCCGCTCTCCCGGGGCACATCCAGCACCTCCCGGTGCCCACGGCCGGTACCGGCGGCTGCCCGGGGCTCTTCCCTCCGGCTGCGACCACGGGCCACCCGGTACCAGGCGGACCCGCGGGTTTGGCCCGTTTTATCCGGTTTTATCCCGCTTTATTCGGGTTTATCTCGTTTTATCCGTTACGGCCCTACCCGTGCTTTGGACCTTCCGGAGGCCTCCGGCTCTGCCGCCTCCAGTCCCAGCGTCCCAGCACCGACCTAGCGACACTGAGGCCGCAGTAGCCGAGCCGGGGTCCAGCCGAGATCCCCCGGGGACCCCCAAACTCCCGGAGTGTCACCCGGGGACCCCTCGGGCCGGTCCCGGTTCCAGCGACGCCCGCGCCTGGGCGGCGCCATCTTGCCACCCGCTCCGGTCACATGACTCCCTGCCCCGAACTCTCGCGATACCTTCCCCCGCGAGGTTCCCGCCTCCCGGTTTCCCGCGCGCGCGCGCGCCGCCGGAGCTCTCGCGAGAGCCGCGCGCGGAGCCGGGGAGGACAAGATGGCGGCGACAACGCCGATGGCGCTGGTGAGGGAGCGGCGGGGC
This sequence comes from Pseudopipra pipra, assembly GCF_036250125.1. Classification (NCBI taxonomy): domain Eukaryota; kingdom Metazoa; phylum Chordata; class Aves; order Passeriformes; family Pipridae; genus Pseudopipra; species Pseudopipra pipra. The sequence goes on along the minus strand of NC_087549.1, from coordinate 109,302 downwards.
CGGGCCGGGCCGGGGCGGCTCCTCGGGGGCCCCCGCGGGGCTCACGGGGGTCCCCACGGGCCGGGGCAGCGGGATGGGGAGGCGGGAGAGCGAAGGGGCGCGGCCGAGGCGGCGGCCGAGGGTTCCCCGCCCGGGCCGGGCCCGCGGGGCAGCGGCGGGGCCGCCGCGCTCTGAGGGGCCCTGAGGGGAAGGGGAGGGCGAGGAGAAGAAGAGAGGGGTCTGCGCCGCGCCGGGGCTCCCGCGCCGCCGCCCCGCCGCCCTCCGTGAAGCGCGGGTTCCTTCCTTCCCTCCGCCGGTCCTGGGCGACCGTCCCGCCGGGAACGGGAATGGGAACGGGAATGGGAATGGGAACGGGAACGGGCATTCCAGGGGTGTGCAGGGAACGGGATCCCGGGGATCTGCAGGGAACGGGATCCCGGGGATCTGCAGGGAACGGGGACGGGATCCCCGGGGTGTGGAGGGAACGGGAACGGGCATTCCAGGGGTGTGCAGGGAACGGGATCCTGGGGATCTGCAGGGAATGGGAACGGGATCCCGGGGTGTGCAGGGAACGGGATCCCGGGGATCTGCAGGGAACGGGAACGGGATCCCGGGGTGTGCAGGGAACGGGATCCCGGGGATCTGCAGGGAACGGGATCCCCGGGGTGTGCAGGGAGCGGGAACGGGCATTCCAGGGGTGTGCAGGGAACGGGATCCCGGGGTGTGCAGGGACCGGGAGCGGGATCCCGGGCATCGCCCTGCGAGGGGCCGCGCGCGGTGCTGCTGCTTTTGGGCCGCTGTTCCCAAATCCGGTCGTTGAAACGCTCCCCTGTGGCCCGCTGTTCCCAAACCCGCCTGGGTGGAGTTTCGTAGGAGTTCTCTCTGCGTCCTGGGACGTTTTTGGATGTCCGGGAGTTTTTAGACGTTTGGATCCTCCCCCGGCTGAGCCGCTGGTGGGAGGGAGCAGGAGGACGGTGATTCCCGAGGCTGTGGGTTTTCCCGGGATTCACCCTGGAATCCGGCAGTGGAAGTGCTTCCCCGGGGCTGCTCGGCCGGTTCCTTGGGAACTGTGTGCTCTGGGAACTCCCGGGGATCCCCCGATCCCGTGGAGAGCTGGGTGGGATCCACAGGGATTTGTTGGTGGGTCCATGTTCCCTCCCCTCGCTGTTTTCATGGAAAACGTGGGATTTCTCCGAGGAACGGCTCCAATTCCAGGGCTGCTCTGCCTTTGCTCCAGGGGGCTGATTTGTGTCCCTGAATAAACTCTGTGTCCTGGGATCCCTTTGGGGGATCCCCGGGTGTGAACGGGGGGCGAACACGAATCACTCCCACTTTGTTTCCTGCCTCACGTGGCCCTGATCCGCTGGATTGGGAGGTTTCCCTTGGGAATGGGGGGCAGGACTGGAGCCCGTGGGGGGTGTCTGAGCTCCAGGGTCAGCCCTGCCGGCCGTGGGATGTGTTCTCCCGTGGGATGTGTTCTCCCATGGGATGTGTTCTCCCGTGGGATGTGTTCTCCCGTGGGATGTGTTCTCCCGTGGGATGTGTTCTCCCGTGGGATGTGTTCTCCCGTGGGATGTGTTCTCCCGTGGGATGTGTTCTCCCGTGGGATGTGTTCTCCCGTGGGATGTGTTCTCCCGTGGGATGTGTTCTCCCGTGGGATGTGTTCTCCCGTGGGATGTGTTCTCCCGTGGGATGTGTTCTCCCATGGGATGTGTTCTCCCGTGGGATGTGTTCTCCCGTGGGATGTGTTCTCCCGTGGGATGTGTTCTCCCGTGGGATGTGTTCTCCCGTGGGATGTGTTCTCCCGTGGGATGTGTTCTCCCGAGGGATGTGTTCTCCCGTGGGATGTGTTCTCCCGTGGGATGTGTTCTCCCGTGGGATGTGTTCTCCCGTGGGATGTGTTCTCCCGTGGGATGTGTTCTCCTGTGGGATGTGTTCTCCCGTGGGATGTGTTCTCCCGTGGGATGTGTTCTCCCGTGGGATGTGTTCTCCCGTGGGATGTGTTCTCCCATGGGATGTGTTCTCCCATGGGATGTGTTCTCCCGTGGGATGTGTTCTCCCGTGGGATGTGTTCTCCCGTGGGATGTGTTCTCCCGTGGGATGTGTTCTCCCATGGGATGTGTTCTCCCGTGGGATGTGTTCTCCCATGGGATGTGTTCTCCCATGGGATGTGTTCTCCCGTGGGATGTGTTCTCCCAGCCCGGAGCAGGCGAGGAAGTTCCCCGGGAGGCTGGTGAGGGGCGGGGAGGGTCCATTCCAGGCTCCCCACGTTCCCTCTCTCCTCCTGATCCGGAGGAGTTCAGGAAACAGAACCAGCTCAGAAAACAGAACCAGCTCGTGTTCCTGGGCTGTGTTCCTGGGCTGCTGCTCCGGGCAGGAGAGGTCTGTGCTGTGGGACAGAGCAGGGCCCAGGGAATGTGCCTGGAATTCCCATGGGATCTCTCCGTTCCCAGGATCGGTGTTGGCAGAGGAATCACCTGGTGGAGCTGATCCCTGAAGGACCCTCAGTCAGCCCTTGTTCCCTCACACCCCACACCCCTCTGCCACTGCCTCTCCTTCTCCTGCATCCCTAAATCCCAGCCCCTGTTCCCTCACACCCCTCTGCCAGTGCCTCTCCTCCTCCTGCATCCCTAAATCCTCAGCCCTTGTTCCCTCACACCCCACACCCCTCTGCCAGTGCCTCTCCTCCTCCTGCATCCCTAAATCCCAGTCCTTGTTCCCTCACACCCCAGGCTCCTCTGCCACTGCCTCTGCTTCTCCTGCATCCCTAAATCCCAGTCCTTGTTCCCTCACACCCCGGGCTCCTCTGCCACTGCCTCTCCTTCTCCTGCATCCCTAAATCCCAGTCCTTGTTCCCTCACACCCCGGGCTCCTCTGCCAGTGCCTCTCCTCATCCTGCATCCCTAAATCCCAGCCCTTGTTCCCTCACACCCCACACCCCTCTGCCACTGCCTCTCCTCCTCCTGCATCCCTAAATCATCAGCCCCTGTTCCCTCACACCCCACACCCCTCTGCCAGTGCCTCTCCTCCTCCTGCATCCCTAAATCCCAGTCCTTGTTCCCTCACACCCCACACTCCTCTGCCAGTGCCTCTGCTCCTCCTGCATCCCTAAATCCCAGCCCTTGTTCCCTCACACTCCTCTGCCAGTGCCTCTGCTCCTCCTGCATCCCTAAATCATCAGCCTCTGTTCCCTCACACCCCACACCCCTCTGCCAGTGCCTCTCCTGCATCCCTAAATCCCAGCCCTTGTTCCCTCACACCCCTCTGCCAGTGCCTCTCCTCCTCCTGCATCCCTAAATCCCAGCCCTTGTTCCCTCACACCCCTCTGCCAGTGCCTCTGCTCCTCCTGCATCCCTAAATCCCAACCCTTGTTCCCTCACACCCCTCTGCCAGTGCCTCTGCTCCTCCTGCATCCCTAAATCCCAACCCTTGTTCCCTCACACCCCTCTGCCAGTGCCTCTGCTCCTCCTGCATCCCTAAATCCCAGCCCTTGTTCCCTCACACCCCACACCCCTCTGCCAGTGCCTCTCCTCCTCCTGCATCCCTAAATCCCAGCCCTTGTTCCCTCACACCCCGGGCTCCTCTGCCACTGCCTCTGCTCCTCCCACATCCCTAAATCCCAGCCCTTGTTCCCTCAGACTCCTCTGCCAGTGCCTCTGCTCCTTCTGCATCCCTAAATCCCAGCCCTTGTTCCCTCACACCCCACACTCCTCTGCCAGTGCCTCTCCTTCTCCTGCATCCCTAAATCCCAGCCCTTGTTCCCTCACACCCCTCTGCCAGTGCCTCTGCTCCTCCTGCATCCCTAAATCATCAGCCCTTGTTCCCTCACACCTCACACCCCTCTGCCAGTGCCTCTCCTGCATCCCTAAATCATCAGCCCTTGTTCCCTCACACCCCTCTGCCAGTGCCTCTCCTCCTCCTGCATCCCTAAATCCCAGCCCTTGTTCCCTCACACCCCTCTGCCACTGCCTCTGCTCCTCCTGCATCCCTAAATCCCAGCCCTTGTTCCCTCACACCCCTCTGCCACTGCCTCTCTTCCTCCCACATCCCTAAATCCCAGCCCTTGTTCCCTCACACCTCTCTGCCAGTGCCTCTCCTTCTCCTGCATCCCTAAATCCCAGCCCTTGTTCCCTCACACCCCACACTCCTCTGCCACTGCCTCTCCTTCTCTCACATCCCTAAATCCCAGCCCTTGTTCCCTCACACCCCACACCCCTCTGCCAGTGCCTCTGCTCCTCCTGCATCCCTAAATCCCAGCCCCTGTTCCCTCACACCCCTCTGCCAGTGCCTCTCCTCCTCCTGCATCCCTAAATCCCAGCCCCTGTTCCCTCACACCCCTCTGCCACTGCCTCTGCTTCTCCTGCATCCCTAAATCCCAGTCCTTGTTCCCTCACACCCCGGGCTCCTCTGCCAGTGCCTCTCCTGCATCCCTAAATCCCAGCCCTTGTTCCCTCACACCCCTCTGCCAGTGCCTCTGCTCCTCCTGCATCCCTAAATCCCAGCCCTTGTTCCCTCACACCCCTCTGCCAGTGCCTCTGCTCCTCCTGCATCCCTAAATCCCAGCCCTTGTTCCCTCACACCCCTCTGCCAGTGCCTCTGCTCCTCCTGCATCCCTAAATCCCAGCCCTTGTTCCCTCACACCCCTCTGCCAGTGCCTCTCCTCCTCCTGCATCCCTGAATCCCAGCTGGGCTGTCCTTCCCTGCCGGACAGCGGGTGGGATTCCCTTGGCCTGTGCCCTTTGGGAGGAGCCTGGCAGGGTCAGTCGGGGAATCCCGGGATCCCAGCCTGGTTTGGGATGGGAGGGATCGGAAATCTCCTCCAGCTGCACCCCCTGCCCCATCCCTGAAGGGCCCGAGGCCAGGCTGGAGCAGGAGGTGTCCATGCCCAGGGCTTTGAGGGCCCTTCCCACCCAAACCATTCCAGGATTCCAGGATTCTGGAGCCGCTGGCTCACGAGGTGCTGCAGGAACACCCTGTTTTGGGGGGATTTGATCCCTGTCTGTCCCTGGGAGGGCAGGGAGAGCCCCTGGGTGTGCCCTGTGCTCCGGGGGCTGCAGGAACACCCCATTTTGGGGGATTTGATCCCTGCCTGTCCCTGGGAGGGCAGGGAGAGCCCCTGGGTGTGCCCCGTGCTCCGGGGGCTGCAGGAACACCCTGGTTTGGGGGGATTTGATCCCTGCCTGTCCCTGGGAGGGCAGGGAGAGCCCCTGGGTGTGCCCCGTGCTCCGGGGGCTGCAGGAACACCCTGGTTTGGGGGATTTGATCCCTGCCTGTCCCTGGGAGGGCAGGGAGAGCCCCTGGGTGTGCCCCGTGCTCCGGGGGCTGCAGGAACACCCCAGTTTGGGGGATTTGATCCCTGCCTGTCCCTGGGAGGGCAGGGAGAGCCCCTGGGTGTGCCCCGTGCTCCGGGGGCTGCAGGAACACCCCAGTTTGGGGGGATTTGATCCCTGCCTGTCCCTGGGAGGGCAGGGAGAGCCCCTGGGTGTGCCCCGTGCTCCGGGGGCTGCAGGAACACCCTGGTTTGGGGGGATTTGATCCCTGCCTGTCCCTGGGAGGGCAGGGAGAGCCCATGGATGTGCTCCGGGGGCTGCAGGAACACCCTGTTTTGGGGGGATTTGATCCCTGTCTGTCCCTGGGAGGGCAGGGAGAGCCCCTGGGTGTGCCCCGTGCTCCGGGGGCTGCAGGAGCCAGCAGTGCTGCTCCAGCTGGGAAGGAGCATTCCAGGGGCTGCTGGAGGAGCAGTGAAGGTCACTGTGCCCAGAAGGGCTCCCAGAGTTCCAGCTGGATCCACGGGGCCGGGATGGTCTGTAGGGACAAACAGGATGTGGTGGATCCACCAGGAAGGGCCTTTCCTGGACACTCCCCTGCTGGGCAGGAATTTCCTCATGGAAAGGCTGCTCAGCCTTGGAAGGGGCTGCCCAGGGAGCTGGGGCAGTCCCATCCCTGGGGTGTCCAGGGAATCCTCAGTGCTCTGGGCTGGGATGAGGTGGGCATTGGGCACAGGTGGGACTCTGGTCCTGGAGGCTTTTCCAGCCTCAGGAATCCCGGGATTCGCTGTTCTGGCTGTTCCAGGGGATGCTGTCCCAGCCTCTGCTGGGAACAGTGTGGGAATGCTCCCCGGAATTCCTGTGCCAGTCCCTGCCCAGGAGCTGGAGCAGGGATGGAACTGGAGCAGGGATGGAGCCGGAGCAGGGATGGAGCTGGAGCAGGGATGGAGCTGGAGCAGGGATGGAGGTGGAGCAGGGATGGAGCTGGAGCAGGGATGGGGATGGAGCAGGGATGGGGATGGAGCAGGGATGGGGATGGAGCAGGGATGGGGATGGAGCAGGGATGGAGGTGGAGCAGGGATGGGGATGGAGCAGGGATGGAGCTGGAGCAGGGATGGAGCTGGAACAGGGATGCAGCTGGAGCAGGGATGGAGCTGGAGCAGGGATGGAGCTGGAGCAGGGATGGAGCTGGAACAGGGATGGAGGTGGAGCAGGGATGGAGGTGGAGCAGGGATGGAGGTGGAGCAGGGATGGGGATGGAGCAGGGATGGAGCTGGAGCAGGGATGGGGATGGAGCAGGGATGGAGCTGGAGCAGGGATGGAGCTGGAGCAGGGATGGAGGTGGAGCAGGGATGGAGGTGGAGCAGGGATGGAGCTGGAGCAGGGATGGGGATGGAGGTGGAGCAGGGATGGAGGTGGAGCAGGGATGGGGATGGAGCAGGGATGGAGCTGGAGCAGGGATGGGGATGGAGGTGGAGCAGGGATGGAGGTGGAGCAGGGATGGAGCTGGAGCAGGGATGGAGCTGGAGCAGGGATGGAGCTGGAACAGGGATGCAGCTGGAGCAGGGATGGAGCTGGAGCAGGGATGGAGCTGGAGCAGGGATGGAGGTGGAGCAGGGATGGAGGTGGAGCAGGGATGGAGGTGGAGCAGGGATGGAGGTGGAGCAGGGATGGAGGTGGAGCAGGGATGGAGCTGGAGCAGGGATGGGGATGGAGGTGGAGCAGGGATGGAGGTGGAGCAGGGATGGGGATGGAGCAGGGATGGAGCTGGAGCAGGGATGGGGATGGAGGTGGAGCAGGGATGGAGGTGGAGCAGGGATGGAGCTGGAGCAGGGATGGAGCTGGAGCAGGGATGGGGATGGAGGTGGAGCAGGGATGGAGGTGGAGCAGGGATGGGGATGGAGCAGGGATGGAGCTGGAGCAGGGATGGAGGTGGAGCAGGGATGGAGGTGGAGCAGGGATGGGGATGGAGCAGGGATGGAGCTGGAGCAGGGATGGAGGTGGAGCAGGGATGGAGCTGAGGAGCTGGAGCAGGGATGGAGGTGGAGCAGGGATGGAGCTGAGGAGGTGGAGCAGGGATGGAGGTGGAGCAGGGATGGAGCTGGAGCAGGGATGGGGCTGGAGCAGGGATGGAGGTGGAGCAGGGATGGGGATGGAGCAGGGATGGAGCTGGAGCAGGGATGGGGATGGAGCAGGGATGGAGCTGGAGCAGGGATGGGGATGGAGGTGGAGCAGGGATGGAGGTGGAGCAGGGATGGGGATGGAGCAGGGATGGAGCTGGAGCAGGGATGGAGGTGGAGCAGGGATGGAGCTGAGGAGGTGGAGCAGGGATGGAGGTGGAGCAGGGATGGAGCTGGAACAGGGATGGAGGTGGAGCAGGGATGGGGATGGAGCAGGGATGGAGCTGGAGCAGGGATGGAGCTGAGGAGGTGGAGCAGGGATGGGGATGGAGGTGGAACAGGGATGGAGGTGGAGCAGGGATGGAGCTGGAGCAGGGATGGAGGTGGAACAGGGATGGAACTGGAGCGGGGATGGGGATGGAGCAGGGATGGAGCTGAGGAGCTGGAGCAGGGATGGAGGTGGAGCAGGGATGGAGCTGAGGAGCTGGAGCAGGGATGGAGCCGGAGCAGGGATGGAGGTGGAGCAGGGATGGAGCCGGAGCACGGATGGAGGTGGAGCAGGGATGGGGATGGAGCAGGGATGGAGGTGGAGCAGGGATGGGGATGGAGCAGGGATGGAGCTGGAGCAGGGATGGGGATGGAGCTGGAGCAGGGATGGAGCTGGAGCAGGGATGGAGCTGGAGCAGGGATGGATTCTGTCCTGGCCCTGTGCTCCATCAGCCCTTCCTCCTCCTCTGCCTCCCTGAATCTCCCCGGGATTTGCTGCTCATGCTCCCCAAATAAGTGGAGTCTGGAGGGACAGGGAATGGGGCTGTGCCTTGGGAAAATGCTCCCTGGGGAGGGCTGGGTGCTGAGGAATTCTGGGGGAGCCGTGGGTCACCCCTGGATCAGCCCTGGATCCCTGGATCAGCCCTGGATCCCTGGGTTCTTCCCAGGGGATTTGTGCTAAGGAATTCCTGTGGGAGCTGTGGATCAGCCCTGGATCCCTGGATCAGCCCTGGATCCCTGGGTTCTTCCCAGGGGATGTGTGCTCAGGAATTCCTGTGGGAGCTGTGGATCAGCCCTGGATCCCTGGATTCTTCCAGGAGATGTGTGCTAAGGAATTCCTGTGGGAGCTGTGGATCAGCCCTGGATCCCTGGATTCTTCCAGGAGATGTGTGCTAAGGAATTCCTGTGGGAGCTGTGGATCAGCCCTGGATCCCTGGATCATCCCTGGATCCCTGGGTTCTTCCCAGGGGATGTGTGCTGAGGAATTCCTGTGGGAGCCATGGATTAGCCCTGGATTCTTCCCGGGGAATGTGTGCTCAGGAATTCCCGTGGGAGCCCTGGATCACTCCTGGATCCCTGGGTTCTTCCCAGGGAGCTGTGTGCTGAGGAATTCCTGTGGGAGCTGTGGGTCACCCCTGGATCAGCCCTGGATCCCTGGGTTCTTCCCAGGGAGCTGTGTGCTGCGGAATTCTGTGGGAACTGTGGATCAACCCTGGATCCCTGGGTTCTTCCCAGGGGATGTGGTCTGAGGAATTCCCGTGGGAGCCCTGGATCAGCCCTGGATCCCTGGGAATTACACTGACCAGCACTCAGGGGCTGGATTTTGGGGGATCCACGGAGCAGCTGTTCCGTTATGGGGGTTTCCATCTGTCAGCCCTCCCTCTGCTCCTCTCCTCCCAGTTCCCACAGCCCCTGCACTGGGATAACTGGGGGTTGTAAAGCTGGAGGGAACAGGGAATGTGATCCCATTTCCAGTTTGGGATTGTGATCCCATTTCCAGTTTGGGATTGGCCCGTGGAGTCGTGGCTTTTGTGCTCCAGAGTTTCCCAATTTTCAGTCCCAGCCCCTCTGCTCCCTGTCAGCTCCCTGCTGTTCCCTGATCCCGGTGTTCCATGGGAATTCCAGAGGGATCAGGGAAAGAGCTGCAGCTCCGGGGGCTGCTCAGGCACCTGGAGAGCAGGGATTTGTGTCCAGTGATCGTGGGAAAGGCTCCCACGGAGAACTGGGGGCTGCACGAATCCTGGAGAATCCCTGTTCCTGTAAAACAGAGTCCCAGGGTTGGGGATGGATCCCAGGGTTGGGGATGGATCCCAGGATTGGGGATGGATCCCAGGATTGGGGATCTCTCCCAGGATTGGGGATCTGTCCCAGGATTGGGGATGGATCCCAGGATTGGGGATGGATCCCAGGATTGGGGATGGATCCCAGGATTGGGGATGGATCCCAGGATTGGGGATGGATCCCAGGATTGGGGATCTCTCCCAGGATTGGGGATGGATCCCAGGACTGGGGATCTCTCCCAGGATTGGGGATGGATCCCAGGATTGGGGATGGATCCCAGGATTGGGGATGTATCCCAGGATTGGGGATGGATCCCAGGATTGGGGATCTGTCCCAGGATTGGGGATGGATCCCAGGATTGGGGATGGATCCCAGGATTGGGGATGGATCCCAGGATTGGGGATGGATCCCAAGATTGGGGATCTGTCCCAGGATTGGGGATGGATCCCAGGATTGGGGATGGATCCCAGGATTGGGGATGGATCCCAGGATTGGGGATGGATCCCAGGATTGGGGATGTATCCCAGGATTGGGGATGTATCCCAGGATTGGGGATCTGTCCCAGGATTGGGGATGGATCCCAGGATTGGAGATGGATCCCAGGATTGGGGATGGATCCCAGGATTGGGGATGGATCCCAGGATTGGGGATGGATCCCAGGATTGGGGATGGATCCCAGGATTGGGGATCTGTCCCAGGATTGGGGATGGATCCCAGGATTGGGGATGGATCCCAGGATTGGGGATGGATCCCAGGATTGGGGATGGATCCCAGGATTGGGGATCTGTCCCAGGATTGGGGATGGATCCCAGGATTGGGGATGGATCCCAGGATTAGGAATCTCTCCCAGGATCAGGGATCTCTCCCAGGATCCCGGGATGGGTGGGAAGGGAAGGAAGGGGAGCTCTGCCTGCCCCTGGATCCCTGGGAGTGTCCAAGGTCAGGCTGGAGCAGCCTGGGACAGCGGGAGGGGCTTTGAGGTGCTTCCAAACCATTCCAGAGTCTGGGATTTGGGAAGGTGTCAGAGGAGGGCACTGGAATGGGCTGCCCAGAGAGGGGGTGGGTTCACCATTCCTGGGAGTTTTTAAAAGGAGATTGGACGTGGCCCTGAGTGCCCTGATCTAGGAATTGGACTGGATTTGGACCAAGGGTTGGACTGGATGATCTTGGGGGTCTTTTCCAACCCAATCTATTCTGTGATTCTGTGATTCTATTCTGTGATTCTGTGACAAGGGGACATGGGCTCAGGCTCTGCCAGGGGAAATTTAAGTTGGATGTCAGGAGAAAATTCTTTCCAGAGAGGGTTCTCAGGCATTGGAACAACCCACCCAGAGAGGTGGGGGGTTCACCATCCCTGGGGGTTTTTACAAAGAGATTGGACATGGCCCTGAGTGCCCTGATCTGGGAATTGGGGTTGGATCAGGGGTTGGACTGGATGATCTTGGAGGTCTCTTCCAACCCAACCTATTCTGTGATTCTATGATTCTATTCTATGATTCTATGATTCTATTCTGTGATTCTGTGATTCTATTCTGTGATTCTGTGATTCTATTCTGTGATTCTGTGATTCTATTCTGTGATTCTATGACAAGGGGACACGGGCTCAGGCTCTGCCAGGGGAAATTTAAGTTGGATATCAGGAGAAAATTCTTTCCAGAGAGGGTTCTCAGGCACTGGAATGGGCTGCCCAGAGAGGGGGTGGGTTCACCATCCCTGGAGGTTTTTACAAAGAGATTGGACGTGGCCCTGAGTGCCCTGATCTGGGAACTGGGGCTGGATCAGGGGTTGGACTGGATGATCTCAGAGGTCTTTTCCAACCCAACCTATTCTATGATTCTGTGATTCTATTCTGTGATTCTGTGATTCTATTCTGTGATTCTATGACAAGGGGACACGGGCTCAGGCTCTGCCTGGGGAGGTTTAGGTTGGATATCAGGAGAAAATTCTTTCCAGAGAGGGTTCTCAGGCACTGGAATGGGCTGCCCAGAGAGGGGGTGGGTTCACCATCCCTGGGGGTTTTTAAAAGGAGGTTGGACGTGGCCCTGAGTGCCCTGATCTGGGAATTGGACTGGTTTTGGACCAAGGGTTGGACTGGATGATCTCGGAGGTCTTTTCCAACCCAAATGATTCTATGATTTTATGATTCTATTCTGTGATTCTGTGATTCTATTCTGTGATTCTATGACAAGGGGACACGGGCTCAGGCTCTGCCAGGGGAAATTTAAGTTGGATGTCAGGAGAAAATTCTTTCCAGAGAGAGTGATCAGGCATTGGAACGACCCACCCAGAGAGGGGGTGGGTTCACCATCCCTGGGGGTTTTTAAACACGGATTGGACGTGGCCCTGAGTGCCATGATCTGGGAATTGGGGCTGGATCAGGGGTTGGACTGGGTGATCTTGGAGGTCTCTCCCAACCCAATCAATTCTATGATTCTATGATTCTATTCTGTGATTCTATGATTCTATTCTGTGATTCTGTGATTCTATTCTGTGATTCTGTGATTCTATTCTGTGATTCTGTGATTCTATTCCATGATTCTGTGATTCTATTCCATGATTCTGTGATTCTATTCCATGATTCTGTGATTCTATTCCATGATTCTGTGATTCTATTCCATGATTCTGTGATTCTATTCTATGATTCTGTGATTCTATTCCATGATTCTGTGATTCCATTCTGTGATTCTATGACAAGGGGACACGGGCTCGAGCTCTGCCAGGGGAGGTTTAGGTTGGATGTCAGGAAGGAATTCCTTACAGAGAGGGTTCTCAGGCACTGGAATGGGCTGCCCAGAGAGGGGGTGGGTTCACCATCCCTGGGGGTTTTTAAACACAGATTGGACGTGGCCCTGAGTGCCCTGATCTGGGAATTGGGGCTGGATCAGGGGTTGGACTGGATGATCTTGGGGGTCTTTTCCAACCCAAGCTGTTGTGTGTCTCCTCAGGGGACGGAGTCCATCAAGATGGAGAACGGGCAGAGCACGGCGGCCAAGCTGGGGCTGCCCCCCCTCACCCCAGAGCAGCAGGAGGCTCTCCAGAAGGTGGGTAAATCCAGGGAATTGGATTGGGCTGCTCTGGGGGGCTGTTGGCTGGGTTTGAGGAGCCCCTGACACCCCTGGGGCCGAAGGGAACAGGGATTGGGGTGGGCTGGGGGGCTGTGTGCCGGGTCTGATGAGCCCCTGCCACCCCTGGGGCCGAAGGGAACAGGGATTGGGGTGGGATTGGGGGCTGTTGGCTGGGTTTGAGGAGCCTCTGCCACCCCTGGGGCCGAAGGGAACAGGGATTGGGGTGGACTGGGGGGCTGTTGGCTGGGTTTGAGGAACCTCTGACACCCCTGGGGCCGAAGGGAACAGGGATTGGGGTGGGATTGGGGGCTGTTGGCTGGGTTTGAGGAGCCTCTGACACCCCTGGGCCAAAGGGAACAGGGATTGGGGTGGGCTGGGGGGCTGTGTGCCAGGTTTGAGGAGCCCCTGCCACCCCTGGGGCCGAAGGGAACAGGGATTGGGGTGGGATTGGGGGCTGTGTGCCAGGTTTGAGGAGCCCCTGACACCCCTGGGGCCGAAGGGAACAGGGATTGGGGTGGGACTGGGGGCTGTTGGCTGGGTCTGAGGAGCCTCTGACACCCCTGGGGCCGAAGGGAACAGGGATTGGGGTGGGACTGGGGGCTGTTGGCTGGGTTTGAGGAGCCTCTGACACCCGTGGGGCCGAAGGGAACAGGGATTGGGGTGGGATTGGGGTGGGATCGGGGCCCTCCCGGCTGTGCCCAGGGATTGCTGGTCCTGCTCTGGGGCTCAGGGATGGTTTTGGGGGTCACTGGAGGGGTTGGGAGAGTGGGTTTAGTTCAGGGAAGGAATAGGATCAGGAGGGTGAGTCAGGGACAGTGTGTGAGGGCCAGGGGGAGCAGCCAGGGCTGGGATTGGGATTGGGATCTGCTCCAGAGCACAGCCCAGAGTGTCTGTGTTCCCTCAAATCCCAGGATATATATCCCAGAGTGTCTGTGTTCCCTCAAATCCCAGGATATCTGTGTTCCCTTATATCCAAGGATATATATCCCAGGATATCTGTGTTCCCTTATATCCAAGGATATATATCCCAGGATATCTGTGTTCCCTCATATCCCAGAATATCTGTCTTCCCTCATATCCCAGGATATCTGTGTTCCCTTCTATCCCAGAATATCTGTGTTCCCTCAAATCCCAGGATATATATCCCAGAATATCTGTGTTCCCTCATATCCCAGGATATCTGTGTTCCCTCATATCCCAGAATGCCTATGTTCCCTTCTATCCCATGTGGGAAGAGCTCTATCCTGGACAGAATCCATGTGGGAAGAGCTCTGTCCTGGACAGAATCCATGTGGGAAGAGCTCTGTCCTGGACAGAATCCATGTGGGAAGAGCTCTATCCCAGGGAGAATCCATGTGGGGAGAGCTGGGATGTTCCTGGAGCAGATCCAGAGCTGGGATGTTCAGGGAGCAGATCCAGAGGGGAGAGTTGGGATGTTCAGGGAGCAGATCCAGAGCTGGGATGTTCAGGGAGCAGATCCAGAGGGGATCTGGGATGTTCAGGGAGCAGATCCAGAGGAGACAGTTGGGATGTTCAGGGAGCAGATCCAGGGCTGGGATGTTCAGGGAGCAGATCCAGGGCTGGGATGTTCAGGGAGCAGATCCAGAGCAGAGTTGGGATGTTCAGGGAGCAGATCCAGAGTTGGGATGTTCAGGGAGCAGATCCAGAGCTGGGATGTTCAGGGAGCAGATCCAGGGCTGGGATGTTCAGGGAGCAGATCCAGGGCTGGGATGTTCAGGGAGCAGATCCAGGGCAGAGTTGGGATGTTCAGGGAGCAGATCCAGAGCTGGGATGTTCAGGGAGCAGATCCAGAGCTGGGATGTTCAGGGAGCAGATCCAGGGCAGGGCTGGGATGTTCAGGGAGCAGATCCAGAGTTGGGATTTCAGGGAGCAGATCCAGAGGAGACAGTTGGGATGTTCAGGGAGCAGATCCAGAGCTGGGATGTTCAGGGAGCAGCAGATCCAGAGCTGGGATGTTCAGGGAGCAGATCCAGGGCAGAGCTGGGATGTTCAGGGAGCAGATCCAGAGTTGGGATGTTCAGGGAGCAGATCCAGAGCTGGGATGTTCAGGGAGCAGATCCAGAGCTGGGATGTTCAGGGAGCAGATCCAGAGCTGGGATGTTCAGGGAGCAGATCCAGAGCAGAGTTGGGATGTTCAGGGAGCAGATCCAGAGCTGGGATGTTCAGGGAGCAGATCCAGAGCTGGGATGTTCAGGGAGCAGATCCAGGGCAGAGTTGGGATGTTCAGGGAGCAGATCCAGAGCTGGGATGTTCAGGGAGCAGATCCAGAGCTGGGATGTTCAGGGAGCAGATCCAGGGGAGAGTTGGGATGTTCAGGGAGCAGATCCAGAGCTGGGATGTTCAGGGAGCAGATCCAGAGCTGGGATGTTCAGGGAGCAGATCCAGAGTTGGGATGTTCAGGGAGCAGATCCAGGGCTGGGATGTTCAGGGAGCAGATCCAGAGCTGGGATGTTCAGGGAGCAGATCCAGAGCTGGGATGTTCAGGGAGCAGATCCAGAGGGGATCTGGGATGTTCAGGGAGCAGATCCAGAGGAGACAGTTGGGATGTTCAGGGAGCAGATCCAGGGCTGGGATGTTCAGGGAGCAGATCCAGGGCTGGGATGTTCAGGGAGCAGATCCAGAGCTGGGATGTTCAGGGAGCAGATCCAGGGCTGGGATGTTCAGGGAGCAGATCCAGAGCTGGGATGTTCAGGGAGCAGATCCAGAGTTGGGATGTTCAGGGAGCAGATCCAGAGGAGAGTTGGGATGTTCAGGGAGCAGATCCAGGGCTGGGATGTTCAGGGAGCAGATCCAGAGTTGGGATGTTCAGGGAGCAGATCCAGAGGGGAGAGTTGGGATGTTCAGGGAGCAGATCCAGAGCTGGGATGTTCAGGGAGCAGATCCAGAGCTGGGATGTTCAGGGAGCAGATCCAGAGCTGGGATGTTCAGGGAGCAGATCCAGAGGGGAGAGTTGGGATGTTCAGGGAGCAGATCCAGAGTTGGGATGTTCCTGGAGCAGATCCAGGGCTGGGATGTTCCTGGAGCAGATCCAGAGCTGGGATGTTCAGGGAGCAGATCCAGGGCTGGGATGTTCAGGGAGCAGATCCAGAGCTGGGATGTTCAGGGAGCAGATCCAGAGTTGGGATGTTCAGGGAGCAGATCCAGGGCAGGGATGTTCAGGGAGCAGATCCAGAGTTGGGGTGTTCAGGGAGCAGATCCAGAGTAATCCAGGTGTGCTGAGGGGAGATCCCAGTGCAGGGGTGTCTGGGATGGGGTTGGAGGCCCTTCCCTTCCCTGTGCAGCCGCTCCCTGGGAGCAGAGCCCTGGAGGAGCCGTGTCCCACCTTGGGCCCGCAGGTAAGGGGCTGTGGGGAGCTGGCTCCAGAGTGTGGGGATCTGGCTCTGGGGTGTGGGGAGCTGGTTCTAGAGTGTGGGGAGCTGGTTATGGAGTGTGGGGAGCTGGTTCTAGAGTGTGGGGAGCTGGTTATGGAGTGTGGGGAGCTGGTTATGGAGTGTGGGGAGCTGGTTATGGAGTGTGGGGAGCTGGTTCTAGAGTGTGGGGAGCTGGTTATGGAGTGTGGGGAGTTGGTTCTAGAGTGTGGGGAGCTGGTTCTGGAGTGTGGGGAGCTGGTTCTAGAGTGTGGGGAGCTGGTTATGGAGTGTGGGGAGCTGGTTATGGAGTGTGGGGAGCTGGTTATGGAGTGTGGGGAGCTGGTTCTAGAGTGTGGGGAGCTGGTTATGGAGTGTGGGGAGCTGGTTATGGAGTGTGGGGAGCTGGTTCTGGAGTGTGGGGAGCTGGTTATGGAGTGTGGGGAGCTGATTATGGAGTGTGGGGAGCTGGTTATGGAGTGTGGGGAGCTGGTTCTGGAGTGTGGGGAGCTGGTTATGGAGTGTGGGGAGCTGGTTATGGAGTGTGGGGAGCTGGTTATGGAGTGTGGGGAGCTGGTTATGGAGTGTGGGGAGCTGGTTCTGGAGTGTGGGGAGCTGGTTATGGAGTGTGGGGAGCTGGTTCTAGAGTGTGGGGAGCTGGTTATGGAGTGTGTGGAGCTGGTTATGGAGTGTGGGGAGCTGGTTACAGAGTGTGGGGAGCTGGTTAAAGAGTGTGGGGAGCTGGTTATAGGGTGTGGGGAGCTGGTTATAGTGTGGGGAGCTGGTTCTAGAGTGTGGGGAGCTGGTTATAGGGTGTGGGGAGCTGGTTATAGTGTGGGGAGCTGGTTCTAGAGTGTGGGGAGCTGGCTCCAGAGTGTGGGGATCTGGCTCCAGAGTGTGGGGAGCTGGTTACAGAGTGTGGGGAGCTGGTTATGGAGTGTGGGGAGCTGGTTATAGTGTGGGGAGCTGGTTATGGAGTGTGGGGAGCTGGTTATGGAGTGTGGGGAGCTGGTTCTAGAGTGTGGGGAGCTGGTTCTGGAGTGTGGGGAGCTGGTTATGGAGTGTGGGGAGCTGGTTATGGAGTGTGGGGAGCTGGTTATGGAGTGTGGGGAGCTGGTTCTGGAGTGTGGGGAGCTGGTTATGGGGTGTGGGGAGCTGGTTATGGAGTGTGGGGAGCTGGTTATGGGGTGTGGGGAGCTGGTTATGGGGTGTGGGGAGCTGGTTATGGAGTGTGGGGAGCTGGTTATGGAGTGTGGGGAGCTGGTTCTAGAGTGTGGGGAGCTGGTTCTAGAGTGTGGGGAGCTGGTTATGGAGTGTGGGGAGCTGGTTATGGAGTGTGGGGAGCTGGTTATGGGGTGTGGGGAGCTGGTTATGGAGTGTGGGGAGCTGGTTCTAGAGTGTGGGGAGCTGGTTATGGGGTGTGGGGAGCTGGTTATGGAGTGTGGGGAGCTGGTTATGGAGTGTGGGGAGCTGGTTCTAGAGTGTGGGGAGCTGGTTCTAGAGTGTGGGGAGCTGGTTATGGAGTGTGGGGAGCTGGTTATGGAGTGTGGGGAGCTGGTTATGGGGTGTGGGGAGCTGGTTATGGAGTGTGGGGAGCTGGTTCTAGAGTGTGGGGAGCTGGTTCTAGAGTGTGGGGAGCTGGTTCTGGAGTGTGGGGAGCTGGTTCTGGAGTGTGGGGAGCTGGTTATGGAGTGTGGGGAGCTGGTTATGGAGTGTGGGGAGCTGGTTCTGGAGTGTGGGGAGCTGGTTATGGAGTGTGGGGAGCTGGTTCTGGAGTGTGGGGAGCTGGTTATGGAGTGTGGGGAGCTGGTTCTAGAGTGTGGGGAGCTGGTTATGGAGTGTGGGGAGCTGGTTATGGAGTGTGGGGAGCTGATTATGGAGTGTGGGGAGCTGGTTATGGAGTGTGGGGAGCTGGTTCTGGAGTGTGGGGAGCTGGTTCTAGAGTGTGGGGAGCTGGTTATGGAGTGTGGGGAGCTGGTTATGGAGTGTGGGGAGCTGGTTATAGTGTGGGGAGCTGGTTATGGAGTGTGGGGAGCTGGTTATGGAGTGTGGGGAGCTGGTTATGGAGTGTGGGGAGCTGGTTATGGAGTGTGGGGAGCTGGTTCTGGAGTGTGGGGAGCTGGTTATGGAGTGTGGGGAGCTGGTTCTAGAGTGTGGGGAGCTGGTTATGGAGTGTGGGGAGCTGGTTATGGAGTGTGGGGAGCTGATTATGGAGTGTGGGGAGCTGGCTCTGGGGTGTGGGGAGCTGGCTCCAGAGTGTGGGGAGCTGGCTCCAGGCTGTGAGGATCTGGCCCCAGAGTGTGAGGATCTGGCTCCAGGCTGTGAGGATCACACTCCAGGCTGTGAGGATCTGGCTCCAGGGTGTGAGGATCTGGCTCCAGAGTGTGGGGAGCTGGTTATAGTGTGGGGAGCTGCCTCCAAGGTGTGAGGATCTGGCTCCAGGCTGTGGGGAGCTGGCTCCAGAGTGTGGGGAGCTGGCTCTGAGGTGTGGGGAGCTCCCTCCAGGGTGTGAGGATCTGGCCCCAGGCTGTGAGGATCACACTCCAGGCTGTGAGGATCACACTCCAGGGTGTGGGGAGCTGGCCCCAGGGTGTGAGGATCCGCCTCCAGGCTGTGGGAGCTGCCAGCAGGGCTGGGGGCCGGTCCCTGTCGGGCTCTGTGCCCCCAGCAGTGGATGCAGGATCCATCCCCGTTCCCCTCAGCCGGCTCTGTGCCCCCAGCAGTGGATGCAGGATCCATCCCCGTTCCCCTCAGCCGGCTCTGTGCCCCCAGCAGTGGAAGCAGGATCCATCCCCGTTCCCCTCAGCCGGCTCTGGGGTCCCAGCAGTGGAAGCAGGATCCATCCCCGTTCCCCTCAGCCGGCTCTGTGCCCCCAGCAGTGGAAGCAGGATCCATCCCCGTTCCCCTCAGCCGGCTCTGTGCCCCCAGCAGTGGAAGCAGGATCCATCCCTGGCCCCCTCAGCCGGCTCTGTGCCCCCAGCAGTGGAAGCAGGATCCATCCCCGTTCCCCTCAGCCGGCTCTGGGGTCCCAGCAGTGGAAGCAGGATCCGTCCCCGTTCCCCTCAGCCGGCTCTGTGCCCCCAGCAGTGGATGCAGGATCCATCCCTATTCCCCTCAGCCGGCTCTGTGCCCCCAGCAGTGGATGCAGGAGCTGTCCCTGGCCCCCTCAGCCGGCTCTGTGCCCCCAGCAGTGGAAGCAGGATCCATCCCCGTTCCCCTCAGCCGGCTCTGTGCCCCCAGCAGTGGAAGCAGGATCTGTCCCCATTCCCCTCAGCCGGCTCTGTGCCCCCAGCAGTGGAAGCAGGATCCATCCCCGTTCCCCTCAGCCGGCTCTGTGCCCCCAGCAGTGGAAGCAGGAGCCGTCCCCGTTCCCCTCAGCCGGCTCTGGGATCCCAGGAGTGGATGCAGGATCCATCCCCGTTCCCCTCAGCCGGCTCTGGGGTCCCAGGAGTGGAAGCAGGATCCATCCCTGTTCCCCTCAGCCGGCTCTGTGCCCCCAGCAGTGGATGCAGGATCCGTCCCCATTCCCCTCAGCCGGCTCTGTGCCCCCAGCAGTGGATGCAGGATCCATCCCCGTTCCCCTCACCGCCCCGTTTCCCCGCAGGCCAAGAAGTACGCGATGGAGCAGAGCATCAAGAGCGTGCTGGTGAAGCAAACCATCGCCCACCAGCAGCAGCAGCTCACCAACCTGCAGGTGAGGGCCCCCCCGGGCCGAGCCCTCCCCCGGGCCCAGCCCCCCGCCTCGTGCTCCCCCCGACACCGTGGGGTCCTCGGGGCCCTCGGAACCAGGGCACAGCCCCGAGCCTGCACAGCCCCGAGCCCGCACAGCCCCGAGCTGCAGCTCGCCAGGGCCCCCCCGACCTGCTCAGATTGCCCCCAGAGGGAGGAGATGGTGGGTTCCTCCCCTGTGATGGCCCTTCCTGAGGTACGAGGAGCCAAAGCTTTGCCCCGGGTTTCACTTTCCCCTTATCGAGGTGGTGGAGCCGGAGGGGATCCTGGGAACAGTGTCCTGTGCTCGAGGGAGGGTCCCCGTGCCCCCTCCCCGTGTCCCAGCCCTGCCCCCTTTCCCTCCCCTGCCCTCAGGTGCTCTCAGCCCCGGAGAGGTTCCAGCCGTTCCCGCTGGAATGCCCGTGCCAGGAGAACCCTTTCCCGGGGTTTGCCCTCCCCTCCTTCAGAGGCTTCTGGAACGCGCCTGGCCGCCTTCACTCCGGGTCAGGGAGCCCCGGCTGACCCAGCTCTGCCCGAGGACTCCCCGTGGATGTGCTCCGAGGCCGCTCGGGGCCGTGCCCGGTTCTGAGGGGCTGCTCTAGTTCAGGGGCTCCTCTAAAGGCCGGGGGTGAAGCGACGCCAGCGGTTGCAGAGGTCTCTATTTGCCTTGAGTCCCCCCTGGGATCCCACCCTGCTTCCCCAGGCAGTGGCAGCAGCAGAGCCCAGCCCGGGCTCGGACGGTCCCGGGGCCCGGGCAGCGAGGAAGGAGAGGCCTCTCCGCAGGTGCCCCTGCGCCGCCGCCCTGCTCGAGTTTGTGCGACAGCCTCAGTAATGCTCAGCTCCAACAGACTGAACTCTGTCTTTACTGTCTTTCAGATGGCAGCAGTGACAATGGGCTTTGGAGATCCTCTCTCACCTTTACAATCGGTCAATAGACATACTCACTTCTTCTGGGGCATTGTCTTTAGTCAGGGCCTAGCGTGGGGACGTTCCTAGTGGTGCCAATGCTCTGGTCCAGCACGGCCCTCCCACCTCCCCACCCGTGCCGGACACGCCCCGGAGCAGAGCGAGGTGTCCCTGCCCCGAGAAGAGCCCGGGCTGGTGCAGTCTGCGGGGGGACACTGGCACTCGGGGGCACAGACAGCTTTAGATTTCCACCCGTTCTGAACACGCAACCCCTGCAATGGTGGGAGCTGCATTTCTAGGGACGCTGCAGTCCTGAGGTCCCCGACCTAAAACTAACGGCCAAGGTAACGCACGGAGGGGCGACTTGGTGTGGAACGGCCTCCCAGCGGGGCCGGGGAGGGCAGAGCGGGGCCTGGCCCAGGGGCCACTCTCTCCTTCCTGCGGCACCTTCCCAGGGCAGCAGAAGCAGGGACGGAGGGGGCAGGACCCCGGGAATGCCCAGGGAACCCCCGTGATCCTCCGGGCCGGTGCTAAACCAGAGGCCACGAGGAGCTGAGTGAACGACCCGGGGCGATCTGTGCCCTCCTTTCTCCTAGAGGACAAAGTGCCCTGTGACTCCTCAGCTGTAAATCCCTTTGTCAATGCCTCCCCCTCTCGCTGGGGTCTGTGCCTGGGGTCAGAGCAGCCCCGGGGCAGGAGGGCACCGAGGGGACATCCCTGCTCTCCCTCCCTTGGCAGCGGGGTGGTGTGGCAGTGGGGAGCCAGAGGGGGTGTTCTGGGCAAGGGGGCGAGTTTGGAGTGGGCTGGATGGATCTGGCAGAGCTGGTGTCTGAGCCCTCGTGCCCAGGAATGCCCCCCGTCCGTGGGGCAGCAGCAGGACTGCAGCACTCTGGGGGTTGGCTCGTCCTTCCCGGCTGGGCACGGCCCAGGAGAGGGTTAATGGCTCCTTGTCCCCAGGGCACAGGCTGTGACCCCTTTTCCTCAGCCATTCCTCCTTCAGGGAGTCAGAGGCTGCTGCTGGGCACAGCCCAGGGGCAGGAGCTGGGTGCTGGGGGTCAGAGCAGTCAGGACACCCCTTCCTCCAGAGGTGCTTCCTCCAGAGCCCACTGGGAACGCACAAACAGCCTCTGTGCAGACCCTTCCCGTGGCCAGCTGTGTCCCCAGTCCCTCTGGGGAGGCAGCACAGCCTGAGCTCTGTCCCTGTGGGCTCAGTGTCCTCCCTCCTGGCACAGCACAGGGTTCCCCCTCCCTTCCCGTTCCCTGGCTCGTGGTGTCACAGTCGGGGTGAGGGTTGTGCATCCCCTGCTGTGGTTAGAGGAGCACACCCAGGGTGCTGGTTTGGCCTGGCCCTAAAACAACCCCCAGATGCCCTCAGGGCAGCATCACACAGCTACAGAGGCTGCAGGGGCCTGAACTCGGGTTTTAGGAGGAGAAAGAGCGAGACCAGCTCTGTGGGACGGTGAGAGCAGGGGGGTTTGAGGGCAGGAGTCCCTGACTCCCACCTGTGCCGAGCTCAGGGCATCACCCCCCTCCTGCAGGCTCCACAGACACCCCAGGCCTGCCTCTGTAGGTCCGAAATCCCGGGATCACTGGGGTTGGAAAAGCCCTCTGAGGTCATGGAGCCCACCTTGTGCCCAGCCCAGAGCACTGAGTGCCACATCCAGGCATCCCAGGGATGGGACTTCTCCTCCTCCTCCTCCCTGGGCAGCCCCTCCCAGTGCCCCACAGCCCTTTCTGGGAAGGAATTCCTCCCCATGTCTGAAAATCCCAGTCCTCTTCACTTCCCCACCTGCTCTTTAGGGTCCCTTTGGGGTAAGGGGGGGTTTCCTCCTGCAGAGTATGGGGTTAATGTCACCCCTGGAGCAGAGTATGGGGTTAATGTCACCTCAGGGGCAGAGTATGGGGTTAATGTCACCCCTGGAGCAGAGTATGGGGTTAATGTCACCCCTGGAGCAGAGTCTGGGGTTAATGTCACCTCAGGGGCAGAGTATGGGGTTAATGTCACCTCAGGGGCAGAGTATGGGGTTAATGTCACCTCAGGAGCAGAGTATGGGGTTAATGTCACCTCAGGGGCAGAGTATGGGGTTAATGTCACCTCAGGGGCAGAGTATGGGGTTAATGTCACCCCTGGAGCAGAGTATGGGGTTAATGCCACCCTGGAGCAGAGTATGGGGTTAATGTCACCTCAGGAGCAGAGTATGGGGTTAATGTCACCTCAGCAGCAGAGTATGGGGTTAATGTCACCTCAGGGGCAGAGAATGGGGTTAATGTCACCCCTGGAGCAGCAGCTGGGGTTTTAATGTCACCTCAGGGACAGTGCTTGGGGTTTCATATCAAAAATCTTCCTTGGGCAGGCCCTGAGTGCAGCCCCTCTGCCCCCAGGGTCCTCAGACAGGGCAGGGCACCCCAAAAATCATCCTGGGAAGGCCCTGAGTGCAGCCCCCCTGCCCCCAGGGTCCTCAGACAGGGCAGGGCACCCCAAAAATCATCCCTGGGAAGGCCCTGAGTGCAGCCCCCCTGCCCCCAGGGTCCTCAGACAGGGCAGGGCACCCCAAAAATCATCCCTGGGAAGGCCCTGAGTGCAGCCCCTTCAAGCCAGGGTTCCCCAGATGCAGCAGAGCTCCTGTGATTGTTGAGGCATCCCAAAAATCATCCTCTGAAGCCCCTGTTTGCAGCCCCTTCCATCCAGACAGGGCAGAGCTCTTGTGCCCTTTACAGCCCCCAAAAACCTGCTGGAGAAGTCCCTGTTTGCAGCCCCTTTGCCCCAGGGGTCCCCAGACATGGCAGAGCTCCTGTGCCCCCTTACAGCCCCCCAAAAATCAGCCTTGAGAGGGCCCTGGTTGCAGCCCCTCCAATCCAGGGGTCCCCAGACATGGCAGAGCTCCTGTGCCCCCTTACAGCACCCCAAAAATCAGCCTTGAGAGGGCCCTGGTTGCAGCCCCTCTGCCCTGGGGGGTCCCCAGACATGGCAGAGCTCCTGTGCCCCCTTACAGCACCCCAAAAATCAGCCTTGTGAGGGCCCTGGTTGCAGCCCCTCTGCCCTGGGGGTCCCCAGACATGGCAGAGCTCCTGTGCTCCTTAGGGCACCCCAAAAATCAGCCTTGTGAGGGCCCTGGTTGCAGCCCCTCCAATCCAGGGGTCCCCAGACATGGCAGAGCTCCCGTGCTCCTTAGGGCACCCCAGAAATCATCCCTGTTTGTCCCTGTTTGCAGCCCCCCTGCCCCGGGGGTGGTGGGGAAGGGAGGGGGTGCTCTGAGCTCCGTCGGGGGTGTGGGGCAGGACCAGGGGCAGCCCCAGAGCCCCTCCCTGCCCGGGGGGGTCCCCCTGTCCCAGGGGCATCCCCAGAGCCCCTCCCTGCCCGGGGATGTGGGGCAGGACCAGAGGCATCCCCAGAGCCCCTCCCTGCCCGGGGATGTGGGGCAGGGCCAGAGGCCTCCCCAGAGCCCCTCCCTGCCCGGGGGTGTCCCCCTGTCCCAGGGGCATCCCCAGAGCCCCTCCCTGCCCGGGGGTGTCCCCCTGTCCCAGAGCCATCCCCACACACACAGGCAGTCGCTGATCCAGAGCCCTGATCCAGCCCCATTCCCAGACCTGGGCACATCCCTGGGCAGCAGCAGCAGCTCCAGAGCTGCCTGGGGGTGCCAGCCCCGAGGGTTCTCTGCTTTTGGGGTCCCGTGCTCTGCTTTTGGGGTCCCTGCCTTTGGGGTCCCTGCTTTTGGGGTCCCTGCTTTGGGGTCCCTGCCTTTGGGGTCCCTGCTTTGGGGTCCCTGCCGTGAGGGCTGGGCTGTGGTGGGCAGGGGCCCGGGCAGGTTTAGGGGTCGGTAGCACAGGGCCCCTCCGAGCAGCACCCCGGCCTTGGGGCTGCCAGGCAGGGCTGGGAACTGGCACCACACCCTTCCCAGGACCCCACTGAGCCCTGGAGGGTCCAGCTTTGCTGTGGGGCCGTGGGAGTGGTGCCCAGTGCTGGGGGAAATGGTGCCCAGTGCTGGGGGAAGTGGTGCCCAGTGCTGGGGGAAATGGTGCCCGGTGCTGGGGGAAGTGGTGCCCAGTGCTGGGGGAAATAGTGCCCAGTGCTGGGGGAAATGGTGCCCGGTGCTGGGGGAAGTGGTGCCCAGTGCTGGGGGAAATGGTGCCCGGTGCTGGGGGAAGTGGTGCCCAGTGCTGGGGGAAATGGTGCCCGGTGCTGGGGGAAGTGGTGCCCAGTGCTGGGGGAAATGGTGCCCAGTGCTGGGGGAAGTGGTGCCCGGTGCTGGATCTCGGAGTGCCGGGGTGGGGGGGACCAGAGGGAGCGGGGAGGAGGTTCCCAATCCCAAATCCCAGCCCCTTCCTGCCTGGGGGGGTGGGAGTGAGGCTGGATCTCTGCGGGGGGAGCGGGAGGGCCGAGCCCAGAGCTGAGCCCAGAGCCCAGAGCCCAGAGCTGAGCCCAGAGCCCAGAGCCCAGAGCTGAGCCCAGAGCCCAGAGCCCAGAGCCCAGAGCTGAGTCCTTTGCTGCCTGGAAGGGCAGGGGAAGTGATTCCCTCCTCCTGCAGGCGCGGCTGGAGGTGTGATCAGGCTGGGGGGAGACCCCACCAGGGGGGCTGGAGATGTGTGAGAGCCGGGCCTGAGCTGCTCCTGCCCCGGCACTGAGCCGGGCTTTATTCCGGGAGTGAGCTGGGTTGATCCAGTCCTGCCCTGGCACTGAGCCGGGCTTTATTCCGGGAGTGAGCTGGACTGATCCAGTCCTGCCCTGGGACCGAGCTGGACTGATCCAGTCCTGCCCTGGGACCAAACTGGGCTTTATCTGCTCCTGCCCTGGGACCGAGCTGGGCTTTATCCACTCCTGCCCTGGGACCAAACCAGGCTTTATCCACTCCTGCCCTGGGACTGAGCTGGGTTGATCCACTCCTGCCCTGGGACCAAACTGGGCTTTATCTGCTCCTGCCCTGGGACCGAGCTGGGTTGATCCAGGACTGAGCTGGATTGATCCAGTCCTGTCCTGGGACTGATCCAGTCCTGTCCTGGGACTGAGCTGGATTGATCCAGTCCTGCCCTGGAACTGAGCTGGATTGATCCAGGACTGAGCTTGGTTGATCCAGTCCTGATCCAGGACTGAGCTGGACTGATCCAGTCCTGCCCCGGGATTGATCCAGTCCTGTCCTGGGACTGAGCTGGATTGATCCAGGACTGAGCTGGACTGATCCAGTCCTGCCCCGGGATTGATCCAGTCCTGCCCTGGACTGATCCAGTCCTGCTCAGGACTGAGCTGGATTGATCCAGTCGTGCCCCGGGGTTGATCCAGTCCTGCCCCAGGACTGAGCTGGATTGATCCAGGACTGAGCTGGATTGATCCAGGACTGAGCTGGATTGATCCAGTCGTGCCCTGGACTAATCCAGTCCTGCCCAGGACTGAGCTGGGTTGATCCAGTCGTGCCCTGTACTGATCCAGTCCTGCCCAGGACTGATCCAGTCCTGCCCTGGACTGATCCAGTCATGCCCCGGGACTGAGCTGGATTGATCCAGGACTGAGCTGGGTTGATCCAGTCCTGCCCAGTCCTGATCCAGTCCTGCCCAGGACTGATCCAGTCGTGCCCTGTGACTGATCCAGTCCTGCCCTGTGACTGATCCAGTCCTGCCTGGGGCCGATCCGTGCGGATCCCCTCCAGCCCCTGGTCAGCGAGCAGGGAAACCCTCCTGGCCCCGGTGTGGCCGAGCTGCAGCGGCCGGAGCTGTGCCGGGGGGGTGCCGGGAGGGCAGAGGGGGGTCAGGAGGTCCCGGTGCCCCCCTCCCTGACCGGGCAGCCCTTGTCTCGCTACAGATGGCGGCTCAGAGGCAGCGGGCACTGGCCATCATGTGCCGGGTCTACGTGGGCTCCATCTACTACGAGCTGGGCGAGGACACCATCCGCCAGGCCTTCGCCCCCTTCGGGCCCATCAAGAGCATCGACATGTCCTGGGACTCGGTCACCATGAAGCACAAGGTGGGACGGGGCTCGGGGGGTTCCCGGGGTGGCACCGGGTGGGGTTTTGGGGTGTTTTATCCCCCACACCGTGCTGGGGCTCGGGAGCTCTGCACAGAGTGAGTGTGGGGACTGTCCTGGCAGGGGCTGGGGCTGATGCCCCAGGGACGGGGCTCTGGATGTTCCCAGGGTGGGACCGGGTGGGTTTTTGGGGTGTTCTCCCCCCCACACTGTGCTGGGGTTCGGGAGCTCTGCACAGAGCCTGGGCACTGTCCTGGCAGGGGCTGGGGCTGATGCCCCAGGGACGGGGCTCTGGATGTTCCCAGGGTGGGACCAGACGGGTTTTTGGGGTGTTCTCCCCCCCACACTGTGCTGGGGCTCAGGAGCTCTGCACAGAGCCTGGGCACTGTCCTGGCAGGGGCTGGTTTCCCGTGTGGCAGCAGCAGCTGGTGCTGATGCCCCAGGGATGGGGCGTTCTGGGGGTTCCCACAAGGTGGGACTGGGTGGGTTTTTGGGGTATTTTCCCCCCCACACCGTGCTGGGGCTCAGGAGCTCTCACAGAGCCTGGGCACTGTCCTGGCAGGGGCTGGTTTCCCCTGTGGCAGCAGGGGCTGGTGCTGATGCCCCAGGGACGGGGCTCTGGATGTTCCCGGGGTGGGACCAGGTGGGTTTTTGGGGTGTTCTCCCCCCACACCATGCTGGGGTTTGGGAGCTCTGCACAGGGCCTGGGCACTGTCCTGGCAGGGGCTGGTGCTGATGCCCCAGGGATGGGGCTCTGGGGGTTCCCAGGGTGGGACCGGACGGTTTTTGGGGTGTTTTATCCCCCACACCGTGCTGGGGCTCAGGGGCTCTGCACAGAGTGAGCATGGGCACTGTCCTGGCAGGGGCTGGTTTCCCGTGTGGCAGCAGCAGCTGGTGCTGATGCCCCAGGGATGGGGCGTTCTGGGGGTTCCCACAAGGTTATTTCTCTCAGCCACGTATCCCTAAGCACAAAGTATCCAGCTGGGATGGAATACTGGGAAGGAATTCTTCCCTGGAGGGTGGGAGACCCTGGCACAGGGTGCCCAGAGAAGC
The DNA here is from genome assembly GCF_036250125.1 of Pseudopipra pipra. NCBI lineage: Eukaryota > Metazoa > Chordata > Aves > Passeriformes > Pipridae > Pseudopipra > Pseudopipra pipra. The sequence continues at coordinate 81,834 of NC_087549.1, read as the reverse complement.
TGTGGCTGCCCCTGGATCCCTGGGAGTGTCCAAGGCCAGGCTGGACGGGGCTTGGAGCAACCTGGGCTGGTGGGAGGTGTCCCTGCCCATGGCAGGGGTGGCACTGGATGGGCTTTGAGGTCCCTCCATCCCAAACCATTCCATGATTCCACGATTCCCTCGAGGGATGTGTGTCCTCTTGTGTCCAAGGCCTTCCTGATGCAGCCAGGACAGGGAAGGGCCCCTGTGCTGCTGGAGCCCAGGCTGCTTTTAGCTCCTGGGGTGGATGTTTGCAGCTCCCTGCTCTGCCTGGGGCAGGGTTCTGTGCTGGAGCCTGGGCTGGGCTGCAGGGAATCCCGGGATCACAGGCTGGGAAGGAGCTCCCAGGTCATCACACCCACCCTGTGCCCAGTGCCCACCTTGTCCCCAGCCCAGAGCACCGAGTGCCACCTCCAGTCTCTCCTTGGACACCTCCAGGGGTGGGGACTCCACCACCTCCCTGGGCAGCCCCTTCCCATGTTTAACAGCCCTTTCCAGGAGGAAAAATTCCTCCTGATGTCCAACCTGAAGCTCCCTGGGAGGTTCCAACCAGGCCCAGCCCTGAGTGAGGTGGGGTTTTGCTGTGGGACCTCTGAGTCCACGAGGCTCCAGGGTTGGGTGCCCTTGGTGGGATCTCTGCAGGCCTTTTTTCCCTGATAAAAACCTGCTCTGAGGACTCTTCTGAGGCCAGGAGCAGGAGCCAGCGTGGTGGGGGTCAGTTCCACACGGGGGGCTCTGGGGGGAGTCCTGGCTGCATCAGCCTGGCCTGGGGTGACTCACAGTCTCCTCCCGTGCCAGGGCTTCGCCTTCGTGGAGTACGAGGTGCCCGAGGCCGCCCAGCTGGCCCTGGAGCAGATGAACTCTGTCATGCTGGGGGGCAGGAACATCAAGGTGAGTGCCAGCACTGCCCTCAACCTTTCTGCTCCCTGGGAAGAGCAGGGGCGGGCCTGGAAACGCTCCCCACGGCCCCGGGGAAGGGGCCTGCAGTCTGGTCCCTGCTGGACCTTGGTGTCCAGCGTGGGGCTCAGGGTGGACCTTGGTGTCCAACGTGGGGCTCAGGGTGGACCTTGGTGTCCCACGTGGGGCTCAGGGTGGACCTTGGTGTCCAAGGTGGGGCTCAGGGTGGGTTCAGGTCCCTGCTGGACCTTGGTGTCCAACATGGGGCTGCTCTGGGTCCCTGCTGGACCTTGGTGTCCCACGTGGGGCTCAGGGTGGCTCCAGGTCCCTGCTGGACCTTGGTGTCCAACGTGGGGCTCAGGGTGGACCTTGGTGTCCAACGTGGGGCTCAGGGTGGCTCCAGGTCCCTGCTGGACCTTGGTGTCCAACGTGGGGCTCAGGGTGGACCTTGGTGTCCAACGTGGGGCTCAGGGTGGACCTTGGTGTCCCACGTGGGGCTCAGGGTGGCTCCAGGTCCCTGCTGGACCTTGGTGTCCAACGTGGGGCTCAGGGTGGACCTTGGTGTCCAACGTGGGGCTCAGGGTGGTTCCAGATCCCTGCTGGACCTTGGTGTCCCACATGGGGCTCAGGGTGGGTCTGGGTCCCTGCTGGACCTTGGTGTCCAACGTGGGGCTCAGGGTGGACCTTGGTGTCCAAGGTGGGGCTCAGGGTGGGTTCAGGTCCCTGCTGGACCTTGGTGTCCAACGTGGGGCTCAGGGTGGGTCTGGGTCCCTGCTGGACCTTGGTGTCCCACGTGGGGCTCAGGGTGGACCTTGGTGTCCAAGGTGGGGCTCAGGGTGGTTCCAGGTCCCTGGTGGACCCTGGTGTCCAACATGGGGCTCAGGGTGGACCTTGGTGTCCAAGGTGGGGCTCAGGGTGGCTCTGGGTCCCTGCTGGACCCTGGTGTCCAACATGGGGCTGCTCTGGGTCCCTGCTGGACCTTGGTGTCCCACGTGGGGCTCAGGGTGGGTCTGGGTCCCTGCTGGACCTTGGTGTCCAACATGGGGCTGCTCTGGGTCCCTGCTGGACCTTGGTGTCCAACGTGGGGCTCAGGGTGGACCTTGGTGTCCAAGGTGGGGCTCAGGGTGGACCTTGGTGTCCAAGGTGGGGCTCAGGGTGGACCTTGGTGTCCAACGTGGGGCTCAGGGTGGACCTTGGTGTCCAACGTGGGGCTCAGGGTGGTTCCAGGTCCCTGCTGGACCTTGGTGTCCCACGTGGGGCTCAGGGTGGACCTTGGTGTCCAACGTGGGGCTCAGGGTGGGTCCAGGTCCCTCCTCTCCGAGGAGAAACCCCCAGGCTGGGGGTCCCAGTTGGGCCTGGCTCTGGGGCCCTGGCTCAGTTTTCCCACCCACACGTGGGAGTGTCCTGAGGACAAAACAAAGGGGATTTTTTGGATGGTGTCTCTGAGAGGCTCTGCGGGGTCCCATGGCTGAGGGGGTTTGGGAGCCCCCAAAAGAAGGGTGCAGGAACACTGGGATTTGCTCTCAGAATCCTTCTCAGTCCCTGGAAGTGGGTCCTTGGCAGGTCAGGGAAGGTAAAGGGGGGGATACAGTGAGGAGGGAGTGGAGTCTGCTCTGGCTCTGTGTTCCTGGGATTGCAGTAGTGCTGCTTCCCAGAGCCATGCCAGCCTTTCCCTGTGCCAGGGGAGGCCCTGGGAGGCCCTGAGTGCCTGGGGGCTGCCCTTGGACACTCCATGGGTTGTGTCACAGAATCCCGGGGTCACTGAGGCTGGAAAAGACCTCCAAGGTCGAGTCCCCCCTGTGCCCAGTGCCCACCTTGTCCCCAGCCCAGTCACTGAGTGCCACAGCCAGGCCTTCCTTGGGCACCTCCAGGGGAGTCCAAACCTCCCTGGGCAGCCCCTGCCAGTGTTTAACACCCCTTTCCAGGCAGAAATTCCTGCTGGTGTCCCACCTGACCCTCCCCTGGCACAGCCTGAGGCCGTTCCCTCTCCTCCTGTCCCTTGTTCCCTGGGAGCAGAGCCCGACCCCCCCCGGCTCCCCCCTCCTGTCAGGGGGTTGCTGCTCCAGAAGGTCCCCCCTGAGCCTCCTTTCCTCCAGGCTGAGCCCCCCCAGCTCCCTCCCACCCCCTCCCTTCCCTTCCTCAGGTGGGCAGGCCCAGCAACATCGGGCAGGCGCAGCCCATCATCGACCAGCTGGCCGAGGAGGCCCGGGCCTTCAACCGCATCTACGTGGCCTCGGTGCACCAGGACCTGTCCGACGACGACATCAAGAGCGTCTTCGAGGCCTTTGGCAAGATCAAATCCTGCACCCTGGCCAGGGACCCCACCACGGGGAAGCACAAGGGCTACGGGTTCATTGGTAAGGACCCGGCTGGATGTGGGCTGGGGAGGGGGGGGGTGTCCTCGGCTGGAGGGGGGGTTTGGGGGTGGGTGTCCCACTGCAGGGGAGGAGCTGCATTAAGGGATGGATTTGGGGGGATTTGGGGTTGGGTGTCCCACTCCAGGGGAGGGGATGCATTAAGGGGTGGGTTTGGGGGGCTGTGGGGTTGGGTTTCCCACTCTGGGGGAGGAGCTGCATTAAGGGATGGATTTGGGGGGCTTTGGGGGTGGGTTTCCCACTCCAGGGGAAGAACTGCATTAAGGGATGGGTTTGGGGGGCTTTGGGGTTGGGTTTCCCACTCCAGGGGAAGAACTGCATTAAGGGATGGATTTGGGGGGCTTTGGGGTTGGGTTTCCCACTCCAGGGGAGGAGCTGCATTAAGGGGTGGATTTGGGGGGCTTTGGGGTTGGGTTTCCCACTGCAGGGGAAGAACTGCATTAAGGGATGGATTTGGGGGGCTTTGGGGTTGGGTTTCCCACTCCAGGGGAGGAGCTGCATTAAGGGATGGATTTGGGGGGCTTTGGGGTTGGGTGTCCCACTGCAGGGGAGGAGCTGCATTAAGGGATGGATTTGGGGGGCTTTGGGGTTGGGTGTCCCACTCCAGGGGGGGGGATGCATTAAGGGATGGGTCTGGGGGGCTTTGGGGTTGGGTTTCCCACTCTGGGGGAGGAGCTGCATTAAGGGATGGGTTTGGGGGGCTTTGGGGGTGGGTTTCCCACTCCAGGGGGGGAGCTGCATTAAGGGGTGGATTTGGGGGGCTTTGGGGTTGGGTTTCCCACTCCAGGGGAGGAGCTGCATTAAGGGGTGGATTTGGGGGGCTTTGGGGTTGGGTTTCCCACTCTGGGGGAGGAGCTGCATTAAGGGATGGGTCTGGGGGGCTTTGGGGTTGGGTGTCCCACTCTGGGGGAGGAGCTACATTAAGGGATGGATTTGGGGGGCTTTGGGGTTGGGTTTCCCACTCTGGGGGAGGAGCTGCATTAAGGGATGGATTTGGGGGGCTTTGGGGTTCTTCCCACTCCAGGGGAGGAGCTGCATTAAGGGGTGGATTTGGGGGGCTTTGGGGTTGGGTTTCCCACTGCAGGGGAGGAGCTGCATTAAGGGATGGATTTGGGGGGCTTTGGGGTTGGGTGTCCCACTCCAGGGGAGGAGTTGCATTAAGGGATGGGTTTGGGGGGCTTTGGGGGTGGGTTTCCCACTCTGGGGGAGGAGCTGCATTAAGGGATGGGTTTGGGGGGCTTTGGGGTTGGGTTTCCCACTCCAGGGGAGGAGCTGCATTAAGGGATGGATTTGGGGGGCTTTGGGGTTGGGTTTCCCACTCTAGGGGGGGAGCTGCATTAAGGGATGGATTTGGGGGGGTTTGGGGTTGGGTTTCCCACTCCAGGGGAGGAGCTGCATTAAGGGGTGGATTTGGGGGGCTTTGGGGTTGGGTTTCCCACTGCAGGGGAGGAGCTGCATTAAGGGATGGATTTGGGGGGCTTTGGGGGTGGGTTTCCCACTCCAGGGGGGGAGCTGCATTAAGGGGTGGATTTGGGGGGCTTTGGGGTTGGGTTTCCCACTGCAGGGGAGGAGCTGCATTAAGGGATGGGTTTGGGGCAGGTCTGGGCCTGAGCTTATATAGGATATCAGATATATGATTTATAGCAGGGGTGAGGCACAGGCACAGGCTGGAGCTCCTCTGCTCCAGAGCCAGGCTGGGAGAGCTGGGGGGGTTCCCCTGGAGAAGGGAAGAACCCAGGGAGACCTTGGAGCCTCTTCCAGGGCCTGGAGGGGCTCCAGGAGAGCTGGAGAGGGACTGGGGACAAGGGATGGAGGGACAGCACCCAGGGAATGGCTTCCCAGGGTTGGGTGGGATAGTGGGAAGGGATTCCTGGCTGGGAGGGTGGGGAGGGGCTGGGATGGAATTCCCAGAGAAGCTGTGGCTGCCCCTGGATCCCTGGGAGTGTCCAAGGGGAGGTTGGACGGGGCTTGGGGCAACCTGGGACAGCAGCAAATGTGCCATGGCAGGGGGTGGCACTGGGTGGGGGGAAGGTCCCTCCATCCCAAAGCATCCCGTGAAGGTCCCTCCATTCATGAAGGTCCCTCCATCCCAAACCATCCCCTGGATGTCCCTCCATCCCTGGATGTCCCTCCATCCCCTGGATGTCCCTCCATCCCTGGATGTCCCTCCATCCCTGGATGTCCCTCCATCCCTGGATGTCCCTCCATCCCTGGATGTCCCTCCATCCCAACCCATCCCCTGGTCCCTGGAGCACTCAGATCCCGTCCATCCCCGTCCCCTCAGAGTACGAGAAGGCGCAGTCGTCGCAGGACGCCGTGTCCTCCATGAACCTCTTCGACCTGGGGGGTCAGTACCTGCGGGTGGGCAAGGCCGTGACCCCCCCGATGCCGCTGCTGACCCCGGCCACGCCCGGCGGGCTCCCCCCGGCCGCCGCCGTCGCCGCCGCCGCCGCCACCGCCAAGATCACCGCACAGGTCAGGGGGCAGGGGGGCAGGGGGCAGGGGGGACGGGGACAGCAGGGCACAGGGCAGGGGGGCACGCCGCCACCGCCAAGATCACCGCACAGGTCAGGGGGCAGGGGGGCAGGGGGCAGGGGGGACGGGGACAGCAGGGCACAGGGCAGGGGGGCACGCCGCCACCGCCAAGATCACCGCACAGGTCAGGGGGCAGGGGGGACGGGGACAGGGGGGCACGGGGCATTGACACAGCACCGCACAGGGCAGGGGGCACGGGGACAGGGGGGCACGGGGACAGCGGGGCAGGGGGGCACGGGGACAGCAGGGCATGGGGGCATTGACACAGCATGGCACAGGGCAGGGGGCACGGGGACAGCGGGGCACGGGACACGGGGACAGCATGGCACGGGTCAGGGGGCACGGGGACAGCATTGTACAGGGACAGCAGGGCACAGGGAAGGGGGCACGGGGACAGCAGGGCAGGGGGGCACGGGGACAGCAGGGCACAGGGCAGGGGGCACGGGGCAGGGGGGCACGGGGACAGCGGGGCAGGGGGGCACGGGGACAGCAGGAAGGGGGCGGGGGGCACGGGGCAGGGGGGCATGGGGCAGGGGGCACAGGGCAGGGGGGACAGGGACAGCAGGGCAGGGGAGCATGGGGCAGGGGGGCATTGACAGAGCATGGCACAGGGACACAGCACAGGGGAGGGTGGCACAGGGGAGGGCTGGCACAGGTCAGGGGGGCACGGGGACACAGCACAGTACAGGGACAGAGCTGGCACAGGTGAGGGGGGCACAGGGACAGGCCATGGCACAGGGCAGGGCTGGCACAGGGGAGGGTGGCACAGGGACAGAGCATGGCACAGGGAGAGAGCACGGCACAGGGGAGGGCTGGCACAGGTCAGGGGGGCACGGGGACACAGCACAGTACAGGGACAGAGCTGGCACAGGTGAGGGGGGCACGGGGCAGGGTGGCTCAGGGGAGGGCTGGCACAGGGACAGACCATGGCATAGGGATAGAGCATGGCACAGGGACAGAGCATGGCACAGGGGAGGGCTGGCACAGCTCAGGTGGGGCACAGGGACAGAGCATGGCACAGGGGAGGTGCTGACACAGGGACACAGCACAGGGACAGAGCACAGCACAGGGACAGAGTGCAGCACAGGGACAGAGCATGGCACAGGGAAAGGCTGGCACAGGGACAGAGCTGGCACAGCTCAGGTGGGGTACAGGGACAGAGCATGGCACAGGGGAGGGCTGGCACAGCTCAGGTGGGGTACAGGGACAGCCAGAGCACAGCACAGGGGAGGGACAGAACCTGGGAATTGCTTTGCTCTCCATGTCAGGAGCCCCCTGAAACCAAGGCAGAGAAGGCTGGGGGTGATTAATCAGGGTGGAATGGCCTGGAACACCACAGCAACCAGGACCCCTGGCACCCTGGGCTGTGCCTTGGGCACATTAGTGCCAGTGGTTCTGTGGGAGTGGCTGTGGCTTAACTGGGTGTTCATCCCCAATTTTGGGATCCTGGGCATCGAATCGGGGCGTTTGTAGGGATTTGAGTTCCAGGAGAATGGTTTTATTCCAAGGCTTGGTGGCTCAGGGGTCTCCCAGCTGGGCTGGGGACACCTTTGTGGTTCCAGCAGCTCCAGGAGCTCCTGGGGATGGGGTGTCTGGTGTGTCTCCAGTGTGGAACAGCTGGGGAACAGCTGGGGTTCCATGGAACAGCTGGGGTTCCTGGAATAGCTGGGGTTCCATGGAACAGCTGGGGTTCCATGGAACAGCTGGGGTTCCTGGAATAGCTGGGGTTCCATGGAACAGCTGGGGTTCCATGGAACAGCTGGGGTTCCTGAACAGCTGGGGTTCCTGAACAGCTGGGGTTCCTGGAGCAGCTGGGGTTCCTGAACAGCTGGGGTTCCTGAACAGCTGGGGTTCCATGGAACAGCTGGGGTTCCTGAACAGCTGGGGTTCCTGAACAGCTGGGGTTCCATGGAACAGCTGGGGTTCCTGAACAGCTGGGGTTCCATGGAACAGCTGGGGTTCCTGAACAGCTGGGGTTCCTGAACAGCTGGGGCTCCTGGGGCAGCTGGGGTTCCTGAACAGCTGGGGTTCCTGAACAGCTGGGGTTCCATGGAACAGCTGGGGTTCCTGAACAGCTGGGATTCCTGAACAGCTGGGGTTCCTGGAGCAGCTGGGGTTCCTGAACAGCTGGGGTTCCTGGAGCAGCTGGGGTTCCTGAACAGCTGGGGTTCCTGGAGCAGCTGGGGTTCCTGGGACAGCTGGGGTTCCTGGGACAGCTGGGGTTCCTGAACAGCTGGGGTTCCTGAACAGTTGGGGTTCCTGAACAGCTGGGGTTCATGGAACAGCTGGGGTTCCTGAACAGCTGGGGTTCCTGGGACAGCTGGGGTTCCTGAACAGCTGGGGTTCCTGGGACAGCTGGGGTTCCTGAACAGCTGGGGTTCCATGGAACAGCTGGGGTTCCTGAACAGCTGGGGTTCCATGGAACAGCTGGGGTTCCTGAACAGCTGGGGTTCCTGGGACAGCTGGGGTTCCATGGAACAGCTGGGGCTCCTGAACAGCTGGGGAACAGCTGAGGTTCCTGAACAGCTGGGGTTCCTGAACAGCTGGGGTTCCATGGAACAGTTGGGGTTCCTGGGATAGCTGGGGTTCCATGGAACAGTTGGGGTTCCATGGAACAGCTGGGGTTCCATGGAACAGCTGGGGTTCCTGAACAGCTGGGGTTCCTGAACAGCTGGGGTTCCATGGAACAGCTGGGGTTCCTGGGATAGCTGGGGTTCCTGGGACAGCTGGGGTTCCTGGAGCAGCTGGGGTTCCTGGAGCAGCTGGGGTTCCTGGGCAGGACTGACCAGTCTCCCTGCTCTCCCCGTGTCCCACAGGAGGCCGTGGCAGGAGCTGCAGTTTTGGGCACTCTGGCAACACCAGGACTCGTGTCCCCAGCCCTGACCCTGGCCCAGCCCCTGGGGGCTCTGCCCCAGGCTGTGATGGCAGCACAGGCCCCTGGAGTCATCACAGGTGGGGTCCCCTTCCCCTGGCACCTGTGTGTGACACCTTCCTCTAGGACTTGTGTCACCTATCCTCCTGGCACCTTCCCCTGGCACCTGTGTGTGTGTCCCCTTCCCCTGGCACCTGTGTGTGTGCCACCTTCCCCTGGCACCTGTGTGTGTGTCCCCTTCCCCTGGCACCTCTGTGTGTGTGTCCTCTTCCCCTGGCACCTGTGTGTGTGTCCCTTCCCCTGGCACCTGTGTGTGTGTCCCTTCCCCTGGCACCTGTGTGTGTCCCCTTCCTCCTGGCACCTGTGTGTGACACCTTCCTCTAGGACTTGTGTCACCTGTCCTCCTGGCACCTTCCCCTGGCACCTGTGTGTGTGTCCCCTTCCTCCTGGCACCTGTGTGTGCCACCTTCCCCCAGCACTTCTGTCACCTGTCCTCCTGTCCCCTCCTGCTGGCACCTGTGTGTGTCCTCTTCCCCTGGCACCTGTGTGTGTGTCCCTTCCCCTGGCACCTGTGTGTGTCCCCTTCCTCCTGGCACCTGTGTGTGTGTCCCTTCCCCTGGCACCTGTGTGTGTGTGTCCCTTCCCCTGGCACCTGTGTGTGTGTCCCCTTCCTCCTGGCACCTGCGTGTGCCACCTTCCTCCTGGCACCTGTGTGTGTGTCCCTTCCCCTGGCACCTGTGTGTGTGTCCCCTTCCTCCTGGCACCTGTGTGTGTGTCCCCTTCCTCCTGGCACCTGTGTGTGTGTCCCCTTCCTCCTGGCACCTGTGTGTGTGTCCCTTCCCCTGGCACCTGTGTGTGTGTCCCCTTCCTCCTGGCACCTGCGTGTGCCACCTTCCTCCTGGCACCTGTGTGTGTGTCCCTTCCCCTGGCACCTGTGTGTGTGTGTCCCTTCCCCTGGCACCTGTGTGTGTGTCCCCTTCCTCCTGGCACCTGTGTGTGTGTCCCTTCCCCTGGCACCTGTGTGTGTGTCCCCTTCCTCCTGGCACCTGTGTGTGTGTCCCTTCCTCCTGGCACCTGTGTGTGTGTCCCCTTCCCCTGGCACCTGTGTGTGTGTCCCCTTCCCCTGGCACCTGTGTGTGACACCTTCCTCCTGGCACCTGTGTGTGTGTCCTCTTCCCCTGGCACCTGTGTGTGTGTGTCCCTTCCCCTGGCACCTGTGTGTGTGTGTCCCCTTCCTCTTGGCACCTGTGTGTGACACCTTCCTCCTGTCACTGGTGTGTGTCTCCTTCCTGCTGGCACCTGTATCACCTGTCCTCCTGTCACCTGTCCCCTCCTCCTGGCACCTGTGTGTGCTCTTCCCTTGTCACCTGTATCACCTGTCCTCCTGGCACCTGTCCCCTTCCTCCTGGCACCTGTCCCCTTCCTCCTGGCACCTGTCCCCTTCCTCCTGGCACCTGTGTGTGCTCTTCCCTTGTCACCTGTGTGTCCCCTCACCTTGCCCCCTCTGTGTAAGGGGTGGGACAGGGCCGTGGATTCCCAGGAGGAACACATGGCACTGAGGGAAAAGCTGGATAATGGGCACTCTGGGCTGGATAATGGGCACTGTGCTGGATAATGGGCACTCTGTGCAGAATCCCATGGCCCAGCTGTCCCTGTCCATCCCAGCTGTCCATCCAGCTGTCCCTGTCCATCCCAGCTGTCCATCCCCATCTGTCCCTCTCCATCCCCAGCTGTCCCTGTCCATCCCCACATGTCCCTGTCCATCCCCATCTGTCCCTGTCCATCCCATCTCTCCCTGTCCATCCCATCTCTCCCTGTCCATCCCATCTGTCCCTCTCCATCCCCAGCTCTCCCTGTCCATCCCCAGCTGTCCCTGTCCATCCCAGCTGTCCCTGTCCATCCCCACATGTCCCTGTCCATCCCCAGCTGTCCCTGTCCATCCCCACATGTCCCTGTCCATCCCAACTGTCCCTGTCCATCCCAACTGTCCCTGTCCATCCCCAGCTGTCCCTGTCCATCCCCACATGTCCCTGTCCATCCCCAGCTGTCCCTGTCCATCCCAACTGTCCCTGTCCATCCCAGCTGTCCCTGTCCATCCCAGCTGTCCCTGTCCATCCCCACATGTCCCTGTCCATCCCCACATGTCCCTCTCCATCCCAGCTGTCCCTGTCCATGTCCATCTCTCCCTGTCCATCCCAGCTGTCCCTGTCCATCCCAGCTGTCCCTATCCATGTCCATCTGTCCCTGTCCATCCCAGCTGTCCCTATCCATGTCCATCTGTCCCTGTCCATCCCAGCTGTCCCTATCCATGTCCATCTGTCCCTGTCCATCCCAGCTGTCCCTCTCCATCCCCACATGTCCCTGTCCATCCCAGCTGTCCCTGTCCATCCCCAGCTGTCCCTCTCCATGCCCAGGTGTCCCTCTCCATGCCCAGCTGTCCCTGTCCATCCCCAGCTGTCCCTCTCCATCCCCAGCTGTCCCTGTCCATCCCCAGCTGTCCATGTCCAGCTGCCCCTGTCCATCCCAGCTGTCCCTGTCCATCCCCATGTATCCCTCTCCATCCCAGCTGTCCCTGTCCATCCCAGCTGTCCCTGTCCATCCCCATGTATCCCTCTCCATCCCCAGCTGTCCCTGTCCATCCCCAGCTGTCCCTCTCCATCCCAGCTGTCCATCTCCATGTATCCCTATCCATCCCCAGCTGTCCCTGTCCATCCCTGTCCATCCCAGCTCTCCCTGTCCATCCCAGCTGCCCCTCTCCATCCCCACATGTCCCTGTCCATCCCCACATGTCCCTCTCCATCCCCATGTATCCCTGTCCATCCCAGCTGCCCCTGTCCATCCCAGCTGCCCCTGTCCACCCCAGCCGTCCCTGACCACCGTCCCCGTTCTCCCCAGGCGTGACGCCCGCCCGGCCGCCCATCCCGGTGACGATCCCGCAGGTGGGGGTGGTGAACCCCATCCTGGCCAGCCCCCCAGCCCTGGGGCTGGTGGAGGTGAAGAAGGAGAAGGAGGAGGAGGAGGTGTTCCAGGAGTCGGAGCGGCCGGAGATGCTGAGCGAGCAGGAGCACATGAGCATCTCGGGCAGCAGCGCCCGCCACATGGTCATGCAGAAGCTGCTCCGCAAGCAGGAGGTGGGTGCCGGGGGTATCCCGGGGGTATCCCGGGCTTGGGCTGGCACAGGGACACCCTGCAGGGACCCCCGAGCTCGGGGGGGGCCCAGGGTGTGCCTGGCAATGGGCCCGGCTCTGCCCTCGGGATCTGCTGCCAAGGGACAAGGGAGGGACTTCCCACTGCCAGAGGGCAGGGACAGGGGGGATACTGGGAAGGAATTCCTCCCTGGGAGGGTGGGGAGGCCGTGGCACAGGTTTCCCAGAGAAACTGTGTTCCAGTGTTCCAGGCCAGGCTGGAGCCACCTGGGCCAGTGGAAGGGATGGGGAAGAACCTGGAATGCCCCAGGTGTGCCAGGACTGGGATGGGGGAGAACCTGGAATGCCCCAGGTGTGCCAGGGCTGGGATGGAGCCTGGAATGCCCCAGGTGTGCCAGGGCTGGGATGGAGCCTGGAATGCCCCAGGTGTGCCAGGGCTGGGATGGGGGAGAACCTGGAATGCCCCAGGTGTGCCAGGGATGGGATGGAGCCTGGAATGCCCCAGGTGTGCCAGGGCTGGGATGGGGCAGAGCCTGGAATGCCCCAGGTGTGCCAGGGCTGGGCTGGGGCGGAGCCTGGAATGCCCCAGGTGTGCCAGGGCTGGGATGGGGAGAACCTGGAATGCCCCAGGTGTGCCAGGGCTGGGATGGGGAAGAACCTGGAATGCCCCAGGTGTGCCAGGGCTGGGCTGGGGCGGAGCCTGGAATGCCCCAGGTGTGCCAGGGCTGGGATGGGGAAGAACCTGGAATGCCCCAGGTGTGCCAGGGCTGGGATGGGGAAGAACCTGGAATGCCCCGGGTGTGCCAGGGCTGGGATGGAGCCTGGAATGCCCCAGGTGTGCCAGGGCTGGGATGGGGGAGAACCTGGAATGCCCCAGGTGTGCCAGGGCTGGAGAAGAACCTGGAATGCCCCAGGTGTGCCAGGGCTGGGATGGGGAGAACCTGGAATGCCCCAGGTGTGCCAGGGCTGGGATGGGGCGGAGCCTGGAATGCCCCAGGTGTGCCAGGGCTGGGATGGGGGAGAACCTGGAATGCCCCAGGTGTGCCAGGGCTGGGATGGGGAGAACCTGGAATGCCCCAGGTGTGCCAGGGCTGGGATGGGGCGGAGCCTGGAATGCCCCAGGTGTGCCAGGGCTGGGATGGGGAAGAACCTGGAATGCCCCAGGTGTGCCAGGGCTGGGATGGAGCCTGGAATGCCCCAGGTGTGCCAGGGCTGGGATGGAGCCTGGAATGCCCCAGGTGTGCCAGGGCTGGGCTGGGGCGGAGCCTGGAATGCCCCAGGTGTGCCAGGGCTGGGATGGAGCCTGGAATGCCCCAGGTGTGCCAGGGCTGGAGAAGAACCTGGAATGCCCCAGGTGTGCCAGGGCTGGGATGGGGGAGAACCTGGAATGCCCCAGGTGTGCCAGGGCTGGGATGGAGCCTGGAATGCCCCAGGTGTGCCAGGGCTGGAGAAGAACCTGGAATGCCCCAGGTGTGCCAGGGCTGGAGAAGAACCTGGAATGCCCCAGGTGTGCCAGGGCTGGGATGGGGAGAACCTGGAATGCCCCAGGTGTGCCAGGGCTGGGATGGGGAAGAACCTGGAATGCCCCAGGTGTGCCAGGGCTGGGATGGAGCCTGGAATGCCCCAGGTGTGCCAGGGCTGGAGAAGAACCTGGAATGCCCCAGGTGTGCCAGGGCTGGGATGGAGCCTGGAATGCCCCAGGTGTGCCAGGGCTGGAGAAGAACCTGGAATGCCCCAGGTGTGCCAGGGCTGGGATGGGATGGAGCCTGGAATGCCCCAGGTGTGCCAGGGCTGGGATGGGGAAGAACCTGGAATGCCCCAGGTGTGCCAGGGCTGGGCTGGGGCGGAGCCTGGGACGCCCCAGGTGTGTGACCCACCTGTGTGTCCCATCACAGCCCCTGGGGAATCCTTTGGCCCTGCTGGGAGGGGAGGGAAGGTGTAAAACCAAGCAGGATGTGACGGGGGTGGCGAGGGGAAGCCGAGAAGTGCCTGGGTAGAGCAGCACAGGGGCAGTGGCAGCAGTGCCCAGGCCCCTCGTGCCTCCAGGGTGTGTCCCAGGAAAGCCCAGGGCGTGGGACCTGGCACTGCCCACCTGGGCCACGGGGCTTGGGATGCCTGGGAAGGAAACTTGGGAGCCATCCCTGAGCTCCTGGGATGTGCCCTGGGACGTCGTGCTGGTTTAAAGGGAAACCAGCAGGGGAAATGAACCCAACCCAAAAGAGAGATTGTAAGTCAGAATAACAATTGAATAAAATAACACAATAAGGACGATTATACAGACAAACAATAGGTTTTAACCCACAGAACCCAAATGTATAACCCAGCACCCTGGGGCAGGAACAGAGGGGTGTTCCTTGGGCCCCCTGAGTCCAAAGGAAAGGGAGAGGGGGAAACCTGTAGGTGAGAGTGGTGGTGCAGTCTGGTCAAGAGTGGTGGTCACAGTCTGGTTGAGAGTGGTGGTCACAGTCTGGGTGAGAGTGGTGGTCACAGTCTGGGTGAGAGTGGTGGTCACAGTCTGGTTGAGAGTGGTGGTCACAGTCTGGTCAAGAGTGGTGGTCACAGTCTGGTTGAGAGTGGTGGTCACAGTCTGGTCAAGAGTGGTGGTCACAGTCTGGATGAGAGTGGTGGTCACAGTCTGAGAGTGGTGGTCACAGTCCAGTTGAGAGTGGTGGTCACAGTCTGGATGAGAGTGGTGGTCACAGTCTGGTCAAGAGTGGTGGTCACAGTCTGGATGAGAGTGGTGGTCACAGTCTGGTTGAGAGTGGTGGTCACAGTCTGGTTGAGAGTGGTGGTCACAGTCTGGTCAAGAGTGGTGGTCACAGTCTGGTCAAGAGTGGTGGTCACAGTCTGGTCAAGAGTGGTGGTCACAGTCTGGTTGAGAGTGGTGGTCACAGTCTGGTCAAGAGTGGTGGTCTCAGTCTGGTCAAGAGTGGTGGTCACAGTCTGGTTGAGTGGTGGTCACAGTGTGGTTGAGAGTGGTGGTCACAGTCTGGTTGAGAGTGGTGGTCACAGTCTGGTCAAGAGTGGTGGTCACAGTCTGGTTGAGAGTGGTGGTCACAGTCTGGTTGAGAGTGGTGGTCACAGTCTGGTCAAGAGTGGTGGTCACAGTCTGGTCAAGAGTGGTGGTCACAGTCTGAGAGTGGTGGTCACAGTCTGGTTGAGAGTGGTGGTCACAGTCTGAGAGTGGTGGTCACAGTCTGGTTGAGAGCAGTGATCTGCAGTCTGGTTGAGAGTGGTGGTCCCAGTCTGGTTGAGAGTGGTGGTCACAGTCTGGTCAAGAGTGGTGATTGCAGTCCAGTCGAGGGTGGTGGTCACAGTGTGGTTGACAGTGGTGGTCACAGTCTGGTCAAGAGTGGTGGTCCCAGTCTGGTTGAGAGTGGTGGTCACAGTCTGGTCGAGAGTGGTGGTCTGCAGTCTAGTTGAGAGCAGTGATCTGCAGTCTGGTTGAGAGCAGTGATCTGCAGTCTTCCTCTGGATCCCATGAGTGGTAAAAAAAAGTCCCAAGACTCCAAGATTATCTATCCTCCAGTTCAGGCAGGAATGCTCAGCACCTCCCTCAGGGCAGGGGTTTCACAAGGGGTGTGAGGAACAGGGAGGCACCTTCTGTCTCCAGAACAGGGAGGCACCTTCTGTCTCCAGAACAGGGAGGAACCTTCTGTCTCACAGAACAGGGAGGCACCTTCTGTCTCCAGAGCAGGGAGGCACCTTCTGTCTCCAGAACAGGGAGGCACCTTCTGTCTCCAGAACAGGGAGGCTCCTTCTGTCTCCAGAGCAGGGAGGCTCCTTCTGTCTCCAGAACAGGGAGGCACCTTCTGTCCCCAGAACAGGGAGGCTCCTTCTGTCTCACAGAACAGGGAGGCTCCTTCTGTCTCCAGAACAGGGAGGCACCTTCTGTCTCCAGAGCAGGGAGGCACCTTCTGTCTCCAGAACAGGGAGGCTCCTTCTGTCTCCAGAACAGGGAGGCACCTTCTGTCCCCAGAACAGGGAGGCACCTTCTGTCTCCAGAGCAGGGAGGCACCTTCTGTCTCTAGAACAGGGAGGCACCTTCTGTCTCCAGAACAGGGAGGCACCTTCTGTCTCCCAGGCCTCTTAGCACCCAGTTTGTATCCTGAGGAGCCAGGCTGCTCTGGGCAGAGGGTGTAAATAAATAGTCTATTGACAGCAGTTCCTGGGCAATGGCAGGGAAGGCTGTAGAATACCCAGGTTTGGGTTACACCCACCCAGTGATGAACTGGGCCCAGCTGTCCTAACTGGGACATTATCTGGGATGACCAGACCTGGGGCTTGTGCAGGGCTCTGTCAGTGCCATGGGATTGTTGGAATGACCACGTGCAGGGCTCTGTCAGTGCCATGGGGTGTCTGCAATGACCAGTGCAGGGCTCTGGGCTGTCAGTGCCATGGGATTTGTGCAATGACCACGGGCAGGGCTCTGTCAGTGCCGTGGGGTGTCTGCAATGGGATTTGTGCAGTGACCACGTGCAGGGCTCTGGGCTGTCAGTGCCATGGGATTTGTGCAGTGACCAGTGCAGGGCTCTGGGCTGTCAGTGCCATGGGATTTGTGCAATGACCACGGGCAGGGCTCTGTCAGTGCCATGGGGTGTCTGCAGTGACCAGTGCAGGGCTCTGTCAGTGCTGTGGGATTTGTGCAGTGACCACGTGCAGGGCTCTGTCAGTGCCATGGAGTGTCTGCAGTGACCACGTGCAGGGCTGTGTCAGTGCCATGGGGTGTCTGCAGTGGGATTTGTGGAATGACCACGGGCAGGGCTCTGTCAGTGCTGTGGGATTTGTGCAGTGACCACGTGCAGGGCTCTGTCAGTGCCATGGGGTGTCTGCAGTGACCACGTGCAGGGCTCTGTCAGTGCCATGGGGTGTCTGCAATGGGATTTGTGCAGTGACCACGTGCAGGGCTCTGTCAGTGCCATGGGGTGTCTGCAATGACCACGTGCAGGGCTCTGTCAGTGCCATGGGGTGTCTGCAATGACCACGTGCAGGGCTCTGTCAGTGCCATGGGGTGTCTGCAATGACCACGTGCAGGGCTCTGTCAGTGCCATGGGGTGTCTGCAATGGGATTTGTGCAATGACCAGTGCAGGGCTCTGGGCTGTCAGTGCCATGGGATTTGTGCAATGACCAGTGCAGGGCTCTGGGCTGTCAGTCCCATGGGATTTGTGCAGTGACCATGTGCAGGGCTCTGTCAGTCCCATGGGATTTGTGCAGTGACCACGTGCAGGGCTCTGTCAGTGCTGTGGGATTTGTGCAATGACCACGTGCAGGGCTCTGTCAGTGCTGTGGGGTGTCTGCAGTGACCACGTGCAGGGCTCTGTCAGTGCCATGGGGTGTCTGCAATGGGATTTGTGCAGTGACCACGTGCAGGGCTCTGGGCTGTCAGTGCCATGGGGTGTCTGCAGTGACCACGTGCAGGGCTCTGTCAGTCCCGTGGGATTTGTGCAGTGACCACGTGCAGGGCTCTGTCAGTGCCATGGGGTGTCTGCAATGACCAGTGCAGGGCTCTGGGCTGTCAGTGCCGTGGGATTTGTGCAGTGACCATGTGCAGGGCTCTGTCAGTCCCGTGGGATTTGTGCAGTGACCACGTGCAGGGCTCTGTCAGTGCTATGGGGTGTCTGCAATGGGATTTGTGCAGTGACCACGTGCAGGGCTCTGTCAGTGCCATGGGGTGTCTGCAATGGGATTTGTGCAGTGACCAGTGCAGGGCTCTCCCTCTCCCCTCCTTAACTCCCGCCCCCTTCCCTGGCAGTCCACGGTGATGGTTCTCCGGAACATGGTGGACCCCAAGGACATCGACGACGACCTGGAGGGGGAGGTGACGGAGGAGTGCGGGAAGTTCGGGCGGGTGAGCCGGGTCATCATCTACCAGGAGAAGCAGGGCGAGGAGGAGGACGCCGAGATCATCGTCAAGATCTTCGTGGAGTTCTCGGAGGCCGCGGCCACCCACCAGGCCATCCAGGCGCTCAACGGCCGCTGGTTCGCCGGCAGGAAGGTGGTGGCCGAGGTCTACGACCAGGAGAGGTTCGACAACAGCGACCTGTCGGCGTGAGCCGGGGCCGGGAACCGCCGGGGCCGGGAACCGCCGGGATCCTGGGAATCGGGGCGGCCCCCAGCTCGGAGCCGGGGATCGGCCCCGCTGGGATCCTGGGAATCCACCCGACTCGGGTCTGATCGTGGGCTCAGCTCTGATCCTGGGAATCCACCCGGCTCCGATCTGATCGTGGGCCCAGCTCTGATCCTGGGAACTGGCACAGCTTGGATCTGGGGCATCAGCTCAACTCCAGTGCCGGGGATCAGCCGAACTCTGATCCCAGGAATCAGCCAAGCTTGGATCTGGGGACTGGCCCAGCTCTGATCCCAGGAATCGGCCGAGCTCAGATCCCAGGGACTGGCCCAACTGATCCCAGGAATCGGCCGAGCTCAGATCCAAGGGACTGGCCCAGCTCAGATCCCAGGAATTGGCCCAACTGATCCCAGGGACTGGCCCAACTCTGATCCAAGGGACTGGCCCAACTGATCCCAGGAATTGGCCGAGCTCAGATCCCAGGGACCAGCCTGACCAATCCCAGGGCTCGGCTGAGCTTGGATCTGGGGTCCCAGCCCAACTCTGACCCCAGGGCTCGGCTGAGCTCAGCTCCAGGGGATCCACCCAGCTCAGCTCCAGGGGATCAACCCAGCTCCAGGGGATCAGCCCAGCTCCAGGGGATCAACCCAGCTCCAGGGGATCAACCCAGCTCCGAGGGATCAGCTCCCAAGGATCAGCTCCCAGGGATCAGCTCCGAGGGATCAGCTCCCAGGGATCAGCTCCCAGGGATCAGCTCCGAAGGATCAGCTCCCAGGGATCAGCTCCGAGGGATCAGCTCCGAGGGATCAGCTCCCAGGGATCAGCTCCCAGGGATCAGCTCCCAGGGATCAGCTCCGAGGGATCAGCTCCCAGGGATCAGCTCCAGGACTGGCCCCGCCCCCTCCGCTTCCCGGGATTTTTGTAGCCGTGTGCAAAGGACATTCCAGGGGGGGATCCGGGGGGATCTGGGGGGATCCGGGGGGATCTGGGGGGATCTGGGCTCCGGGGCGTTGGGATAAAAGCTCAAACAAAGTCGGTGTCACCTGTGTGTGTGTGTCTGTGACGGGGCTGGCACCGGGGTGGCACCTCCTCAGCCTGGGATGGCACCAGTGTGGCACCAGGCTGGCACTGGGATGGCACCAGGATGGCACCTCCTCAGCCTGGGATGGCACCAGTGTGGAACTGGGATGGCACTGGGATGGCACCTCCTCATCCTGGGATGGCACCAGTGTGGCACCAGGCTGGCACTGGGATGGCACCAGGATGGCACCTCCTCAGCCTGGGATGGCACCAGTGTGGCACTGGGCTGGCACTGGGCTGGCACCTCCTCATCCTGGGATGGCACCGGTGTGGCACTGGGCTGGCACTGGGCTGGCACCAGTGTGGCACTGGGCTGGCACTGGGCTGGCACCTCCTCAGCCTGAGATGGCACTGGGCTGGCACCTCCTCAGCCTGAGATGGCACTGGGTTGGCACCGGTGTGGCACTGGGCTGGCACCAGTGTGGCACTGGGCTGGCACTGGGCTGGCACCAGTGTGGCACTGGGCTGGCACTGGGCTGGCACCTCCTCAGCCTGAGATGGCACTGGGTTGGCACCGGTGTGGCACTGGGCTGGCACCAGTGTGGCACTGGGCTGGCACCTCCTCAGCCTGGGATGGCACCAGTGTGGCACCAGTGTGGCACTGGGCTGGAACTGGGCTGTCACTGGACACTGGACACCCCCTGGCCGGTGCCCCTGCCCGCCCTGTGCCCCTCCAGCCCCGCTCAGGAGCTGCCCCTTTTCCTCCGGGATGGTTTTGGGATGGAGCCGGGGAGGGTCCCAGGAGGGTCCCGGGAGGGTCTCAGGAGGGTCCCAGGAGGGTCCCAGGAGGGTCCCACCCTTGGGGGCTGCTCAGGGACGGGCTGGGGGGGCTTGGAGAGAGCCCCGATCCTGATCTGGAGGGAGCCCTGATCTGGAGGGAGCCCCGATCCAGAGGGAGCCCTGATCCCGATCCAGAGGGAGCCCTGATCCAGAGGGAGCCCTGATCCCGATCCAGAGGGAGCCCTGATCCCGATCCAGAGGGAGCCCTGATCCAGAGGGAACCCTGATCCAGAGGGAGCCCTGATCCAGAGGGAACCCTGATCCCGATCCAGAGGGAGCCCCGATCCAGAGGGAACCCTGATCCAGAGGGAGCCCTGATCCAGAGGGATGTGGGATGGGCCTGGAGCCCTGATCCAGAGGGATGTGGGGTGGGCCTGGAGCCCTGATCCAGAGGGATGTGGGGTGGGCCTGGAGCCCTGATCCAGAGGGATGTGGGGTGGGCCTGGAGCCCTGATCCACAGGGATGTGGGGTGGACCTGGAGCCCTGATCCAGAGGGATGTGGGGTGGGCCTGGAGCCCTGATCCAGAGGGATGTGGGGTGGGCCTGGAGCCCTGATCCACAGGGATGTGGGGTGGACCTGGAGCCCTGATCCAGAGGGATGTGGGGTGGGCCTGGAGCCCTGGGAGCAGGAATTAATTGGGAGCTGAGCCTGCAGCTGAGGGTTGCCCCTGAGCCTGGGGGGTCCTGCAGCAGTGGGGGGGAATCACCCGGGGCTGGAGGCACAACCAGGAGAGAGCCGGGATGGGGGGAGGCCAGGCCGGGGGGGTGATGGGATGCAGGGATTTTGGGATGATGGGATGCAGGGAGTTTGGGATGATGGGATGCAGGGATTTGGGGATACCAGAATGAAGGGATGATGGGATGCAGGGATTTTGGGATGTCAGATTGAAGGGATGATGGGATGCAGGGATTTGGGGATGCCAGAATGAAGGGATGTTGGGATGCAGGGATTTGGGGATTTTGGGATGCCAGAATGAAGGGATGATGGGATGCAGGGATTTTGGGATGATGGGATGCAGGGGTGGTGGGATGCAGGGATTTGGGGATACCAGAATGAAGGGATGATGGGATGCAGGGATTTGGGGATGCTGGGATGCAGGGATTTGGGGATGTCAGAATGAAGGGATGATGGGATGCAGGGATTTTGGGATGATGGGATGCAGGGATTTTGGGATGATAGGATCCAGGGATTTGGGGATGCCAGAATGAAGGGATGATGGGATGCAGGGATTTTGGGATGATGGGATGCAGGGGTGGTGAGATGCAGGGATTTGGGGATGCTGGGATGCAGGGATTTTGGGATGATAGGATCCAGGGATTTGGGGATGTCAGATTGAAGGGATGATGGGATGCAGGGATTTGGGGATGTTGGGATACAGGGATTTTGGGATGTTGGGATGCAGGGATTTTGGGATGCCAGAATGAAGGGATGATGGGATGCAGGGATTTTGGGATGATAGGATCCAGGGATTTGGGGATGTCAGATTGAAGGGATGATGGGATGCAGGGATTTGGGGACGTTGGGATGCAGGGATTTTGGGATGATAGGATCCAGGGATTTTGGATGCCAGAATGAAGGGATGATGGGATGCAGGGATTTTGGGATGATGGGATGCAGGGATTTGGGATGCCAGAATGAAGGGATGTTGGGATGCAGGGATTTTGGGATGCCAGAATGAAGGGATGTTGGGATGCAGGGATTTTGGGATGCCAGAATGAAGGGATGTTGGGATGCAGGGATTTTGGGATGTTGGGATGCAGGGGGGGTGGGATGCAGGGGTGATGGGATGGAGGGATGCAGGGATTTTGGGATGTTGGGATGCATGGACGTTGGGATGCAGGGATTTTGGGATGTTGGGATGCAGGGATTTTGGGATGATGGATGCAGGGATTTTGGGATGATGGGATGCAGGGATTTTGGGATGATGGGATGCACAGATGTTGGGATGCAGGGGTGGTGGGATGGAGGGATGCAAGGATACCCGGATACTGGATGCTGGGGTGTTGGGATGCTGTGTCCATGGCACCTGTAGTGCCCTGATTCCATGTCTTTGGCATCCCCGAGGTTTTGGGAGCAGCCCTGAGGTTTCAGGAGCAGCCCTGAGGTTTCAGGAGCAGCCCCGAGGTTTCGGGAGCAGCCCTGAGGTTTTGGGAGCAGCCCTGAGGTTTCGGGAGCAGCTCTGCGTGGTGGCTCCTGCTGGAGGAGCCTCTGGGATTTAGGGAAAACGTCCCCAAAATGCTCGGGGAAGGACGGGACCTTTTCCTCTGCGGGGACCTCAACATCTGCTCCCGGGGTGGGGGCAGAGGGGACTGGGGGGACACAGAACCCCCCCGGCTCCCCTCCTCTCGGGGGCCTGCAGAGAGCCAGGAGGGGCCCCCCGAGCCCCTTTTCCCCAGGCTGAGCCCCCCCCAGCTCCCTGGGCCGCCCATTTACAGCCTTTATCTTTTGGAGCAGCCACTCCAGGGCCTGAGCCCCAGTTTCTGGTTTGCAGCCGCACATTTCCTGTGGAATGGGAGGAGGGAACCAAATCTTGGGGCTGTTTTTCCCCTTCGCTCGGGCGACTTTACTCCCTGAAACAGCATCTCGGCCACATTGATCATCGTAACTGGTCTGCTCTGGGCTCAGATCGGGAGGCCTGGGGACAGACACCCCACCTGTAACGCTGCTGCCTCCTTTGAGAACACACACAGGATCACTCTCGAGGAGAAAAGACAACATGTCCTGCTGAATACACCACCTGAGGAGCCTTTCTGCTGTGCCTTTGGCAACTGGAGGTGTCTGTCTCGTATTGGCCTCGTGAGTCACCAGAGTGTGTGTAACAAACGTGGAGAGAGCCTTCCTAAATCTTCCTTCAGGAAGCCTGGCCATGACTGACTGACCGACTGACTGACTGACTGACTGACTGACTGACCGACTGACTGACTGACTGACTGACTGACTGACTGACTGACTGACTGACAGACTGACTGACTGACTGACTGACTGACTGACTGACTGACTGACTGACTGACCGACCAACTGACTGACTGACTGACTGACAGACTGACTGACTGACTGACTGACCGACCAACTGACTGACTGACCGACCGACTGACTGACTGACTGACAGACTGACTGACTGACTGACTGACTGACTGACTGACTGACTGACCGACTGACTGACCGACTGACCGACTGACTGACAGACTGACAGACTGACTGACTGACTGACCGACTGACTGACTGACTGACTGGTGCAACTTCCAGCGTTTGCTTTTGGTTTCGCTGAATTATCTCAGCCCCCCACAGCTGGGTGGGAGCAGAGGGGGTTTATCAGGGGGCTCCTGGGAGAAAATCTGGACCCAGGCCCAACCATCCCGGCCATAAAAAGCCGGAGCAGCCCCGTGTCCCCTGTGCAGGAGCTCAGGGGGGGCCGGGAGCAGCACCCAGAGCCCACACCCAGCGCAGGGCACAGGTAACACTTGGGGCCGGGGTCCCGGGGTGACGCCGGGGGGCTGCGGGGGCCGGGGCCGGGGTGCTGGGCACGGGGGGCCCGTGGGACCAGGGTGGGGGTCGGGGCGGTGCTGGGACGTGGCCGGGGGGCTCCTGGCCGGGGGTGCGGCCGGGGGTGTCCCCTCTCCCCGGGCTGACCCCGCTCCCCCTCCCCACCTCCCCAGTCCCTCCCAGAGGAAGCGGCCGCGGCCCCGCCTGCGTCCTCCCAGTGTCTGGGGGTCCCTGGAGAGTCTCTGCCCACCATGGAGCTCCTGCTGCTGCTGCTGCTGGCCGTGCCCTCGGCCATTGGCATCAAGGAGCTGGCCCTGGACATGGCCCCCGACGCCTTCGATGACCAGTACCAGGACTGCAGTGACAAAATGGTGAAGGAGCTGCTGGCGCTCAACCGCTCCGAGCTTGGCCCCAACAGCAATTACTCCAAGGCCTGGGATGATGCCACCGTCAAATGGCACAGCCACCCATCCCTGGGGTCTCTGCGCTGGAAGGAAGAGGCCATTGCCCTCCTGGCATACACGTTGGAGACAGACTTGTACAAGGAGTTCAACAGGGCTGTGCCCCTGGCCGGGAGCTCCCGCCAGGAATATCTGGACAAATTTCACTTCAAGGTGCTGCATTTCCTGCTGACCACGGCCCTGGAGGACCTGCGGGGTGCCCAGACCCACCCCCGCTGCCTCCACGTGTTCCGGGGGGTCCAAGGGATCTGGTTCATTGCCCAGCCCGGCGACGTCGTCCGCTTTGGCCAGTTCACCTCCTCCTCCCTCAACAGGACAGTGGCCGAGCAGTTCGGCACCGACACCCTCTTCGAGCTGGACACCTGCCACGGCGCCAACATCCAGGACTTCTCCTTCATGCCCTGGGAGGAGGAAGTTCTCATCCCGCCCTTCGAGACCTTTAATGTCACCAGAGTCACCCACCAAGGGGCCAAAACCCACATCCAGCTCCGCCCCCATGGCGTGTACAGCAAACACAACTGTGTCTATGCCTCAGGTGACAGCCCTGGGGGGGACACCCGGGGGGGTGTGGGGACAGGGGGGGGTGGCACCGGCTCTGCTGGGACAGGGGGGTCTGTGGTGGGGCAGGGGATGGGGGTGGGGGGGGCTTTGGGCATCACAGAGCTCCAGCTGCTCTCCTGGGATGGGATGGGATGGGATGGGATGGATGGGATGGGATGGGATGGGATGGGATGGGATGGGATGGGCAATGGGGTGGGATGGGATGGGATGGGATGGGCAATGGGGTGGGATGGGATGGGAGGGGATGGGGTGGGAATGGGGAATGGGATGGGATGGGCAATGGGGTGGGATGGGATGGGAGGGGATTGGGGTGGGATGGGATGGGATGTGGTGGATGGGATGGGGTGGGATGGGATGACACAACACAACATGGCAGGGCGTGACTCTCTGTGGGACAGTTGGTCTGGTGGGAAACCCTCCAACTGCCCCAACCTGCCCTTGGGTCCTCCAGATACCCCCTGTCTCCCCCTGAGCCCCTGACAGCTCCCCCTGACCCCCTTCTCCTGTCCCCACAGTGGTCAGCAGTGGCCAAAGGGACCCCCCCCACCTCGGGGGGCTCCTCCTGGCAGCCCTGCCCTGGCAGTGGCCATGGGCACCCCCCGAGCCACGAGGACACCGCTGTCCCCTCTGCCCCCGTGCCCGGCCCAGCCGAGGGCTCAGAACGGAGCCCCCGGTGTCCCCAGGACGGGCCGGGGGGCACGGGGACCCCCCGCTGCAGGGGGACACTGCACAAGCCCAGGGGACGCCCTCCCTGAGCCATGGCTGGGGGGTTGGGGGGCAGCTGAGGGGGGGCACAGGGGGGATTGGCTTCTCTTCGGGGCGTTTTTTCCTCCCTCCCAATATTTTAACTCTGCTTTCCAACCATTAAAGTGGCTTTAGCCCAACCCCCCGTCCCCTCCCCGTCCCGGCTCTGGCCCCTCCTGGCCCAGGTGCTGCCGAGGCTCCCCCGGGGGAGCTGCTCCGGCCCCTCAGGTGAGGGACCCCCCGAGCAGCTCCATCCCCCCGGGGCTGCCCCGGCCAGGGCAGGGGCAGGGGGGGAGTGAAGGTGGGACCGAGTTCTGGGCCGAGGTCGCTCTGCTGCTCACGGGGTGCTCGGAGCACAGAGAGCGACAGGAAACCCAAAATCAATCGATCTGAACCCAAAATGGACCCGGCCTGACTCTGTTATTGATCCAAACGGCTCCAGAACCTGAGAGCAGCAGCCCTGGGACGTTTGCTGTGGCACTGAATTCACACTGGTGTGCACAGAGAGCTGAGGAGTTTGTACAGGGGATGTGCAGGTGTGTGTGCAGGTGTGTGTGCAGGTGTGTGTGCAGGTGTGTGTGCAGGTGTGTGTGCAGTGTACATAGAGCTGTATGTACAGGTGTGTGTGCAGGTGTATGTACAGGTGTGTGTGCAGTGTACATAGAGCTGTATGTACAGGTGTGTGTGCAGGTGTGTGCAGTGTACATAGAGCTGTATGTACAGGTGTGTGTGCAGGTGTGTGCAGTGTACATAGAGCTGTATGTACAGGTGTGTGTGCAGGTGTGTGTGCAGTGTATATAGAGCTGTATGTACAGGTGTGTGTGCAGTGTATGTACAGGTGTGTGTGCAGTGTCCATAGAGCTGTATGTACAGGTGTGTGTGCAGGTGTGTGTGCAGTGTATATAGAGCTGTATGTACAGGTGTGTGTGCAGGTGTGTGTGCAGGTGTGTGTGCAGTGCACATAGAGCTGTATGTACAGGTGTATGTACAGGTGTGTGTGCAGTGTACATAGAGCTGTATGTACAGGGGTGTGTACAGGTGTGTGTACAGTGTACATAGAGCTGTATGTACAGGTTTGTGTGCAGTGTCCATAGAGTTGTATGTACAGGTGTGTGTGCAGGTGTATGTACAGGTGTGTGTGCAGGTGTGTGTGCAGTGTACATAGAGCTGTATGTACAGGTGTGTGTGCAGGTGTGTGTGCAGTGTACATAGAGCTGTGTGTACAGGTGTATGTACAGGTGTGTGTGCAGGTGTGTGTACAGGTGTGTGTGCAGTGTCCATAGAGCTGTATGTACAGGTGTGTGTGCAGTGTGCATAGAGCTGTATGTACACGTGTATGTACAGGTGTGTGTGCAGTGTATGTACAGGTGTATGCAGAGGTGTGTGTACCGTGTATGTACAAGGTATGTAGGTGTATGTACAGTGTATGTACAGGTGTATGTACAGTGTATGTACAGTGTATGTACAGTGTATGTACAGTGTATGTACAGGTGTGTGTGCAGTGTATGTACAGGTGTATGCAGAGGTGTGTGTACCGTGTATGTACAAGGTATGTAGGTGTATGTACAGGTGTGTGTACAGAGCATGTACAGGTGTATGTACAGTGTATGTACAGATGTATGTACAGGTGTGTGTACCGTGTATGTACAAGGTATGTAGGTGTATGTACAGGTGTATGTACAGTGTATGTACAGGTGTATGTAGAGGTGTGTGTACAGTGCATGTACAAGGTATGCAGGTGTATGTACAGTGTATGTACAGGTGTATGTACAGGTGTATGTACAGTGCATGTACAAGGTGCATGTACAGGTGTATGTACAGGTGTATGTACAGTGTATGTACAAGGTATGCAGGTGTATGTACAGTGCATGTACAAGGTGCATGTACAGGTGTATGTACAGGTGTATGTACAGTGCATGTACAAGGTGTGTCCAGGTTTATACCTGTGAAAAATCCCCCTGAGCCCGGGGAAGGACTCAGGTCGGTGCCTTTGCACCTCCCCAGGGGCGAAGGGCCGAGTGTCGCGGGCGGGGTGAGGGTTCCGTGCCCGCGGCTGCTCCCTCGGCAGGGCCCGGGCCGGGCACGGGAGCGGAGGAGACGGACGGGAACGAGTGGAAGCACCTCGGGGAAGGCAACCGGAGCCTCCTCTGCCGGGGGGGTCCCGGCGGGAGCGGCCGCTCGGCCCCGCCGCCCTCCCCCGCTCCTCTGCGGCCCGAAGGAGTTTTCCATCCCGGGGAGGTCAGCGGGTGTTCCCCGGGTCCTCCCTCCCGGCCGGGGCCGGTGGGCAGCGGGAGCGGTGGGAGGGGGGGCAGCCGATGGCCGGGGAGCTGCTGCTGGAGACGGGAGGTGTGAGGGAAAGGACCAAAAATCCCCCTTCTGTGTCTCAGTGCCCGGGTGTGGGCGATGGGACACAGCCGATGGCCGGGGAACTGCTGCTGGAGACGGGAGGTGTGAGGGGAAAGACCAAAAATTCCCCTTTTGTGTCTCGGTGCCCGGGGGTGGGCGATGGGACAGGGCAGAGCGAGCTGGAGAAGGCGAGCAGGCTCCCGGGGCAGCGGTCACAGCACAAGCCTGCCAGCGCTCAGGAGGCGTTGGGACGATCTCTCAGGCACGTGGGGTGACCCTCGGGGAGGGTCTAGTGCAGGGCCGGGGGTTGGACTCGATGCTCCCTGTGGGTCCCTTCCAGCTCGGCACATTCTGTGATTCTGAGGGGAGATCAGCCCAGGCTCCTGCCTTGGTCCTCCCAGTGCAGCAAACGGGAGAGTTCCCCGGCTCTGAGAGGCCCCACTCCGAGGCAGATCTGGGCACTGAGGTCCAGAAGAGCTCCAAGGGTCTCCCTCGGGGTGGCTGTTTCCAGGGGCACAAGAGAGAGCCCTTTATTGTTGGCATTTTCCATCCCGGCCACAATTCAGGGCAGGAACTTTTTTTCAAAGTTAAATAACGAAAACGTTGTTGTTTTCCAGGCAGCAAAAGTCACTTCCCAAGGCTGTTCGTTAAAGCAGGAGCTCGTTATCCAGCTCGTTATCCCGGGGAACTCGATGGCAGCTCGGCACAGGGGCTGTTTGTCGAGGTCCGAGGAGCATTTCTGAGCTCCCGGAGCGGCCGCGGGGGAGGGGGGAGGCACCGCCGGACGTTTATTTCTGGGAAAACTCACGTTTCACTCAGGAAACTCTTTTCCTTTCAAACCAGGGCATTTCCCCCCTGTGACCCGCACATCCCCGCGGCTCCCGCGGAGTTGCGGGGCGGGAATTGTCCCGGGACAAAGCGACGCGGCGGCCGCGCCTCCCCCGGGGCAGTTCCCGGGTTGCAGCCCGGGCACAGCGCGGGCCGATCCCGCTGCGGAGCGTCCGCCCCATCCCGGCACCGGGGGGACCGGGAACGGCCGGGGGGAGACAGGAAAGCACCGCCGGGCCCAGCCCTGCCATGGGCAGGGACACCTCCCACCAGCCCGGGTTGCTCCAAACCCCGTCCAACCTGGCCTGGGACACTTCCAGGGATCCAGGGGCGGCCACAGCTGCTCTGGGCAACCTGTGCCAGGGCCTCCCCACCCTCCCAGGGAAGAATTCCTTCCCAATATCCATCTAACCCTGTCCTCTGTCCATGGGAAGCCATTCCCCCCTGTCCTTCACTCCAGGCCCTTGCCCAAGTTGCCAGAGCAGGATCAGGTGGGTTGAAGTGAGAAGGAAACTGGTGGGTTGAGCTAAAGCCACTTTAATAATTGGAAAGCAAAGGTAAAATAGTGCGAGAGAGAAAAAAAGCCCGAGAGAGAAAAAACGCCCCGAAGAGAAGCCAATCCCCCCTGTGCCCCCACTGAGCTGCCCCCCAACCCCCCAGCCATGGCTCAGGGAGGGCGTCCCCGGGGCTTGTGCAGTGTCCCCCTGCAGCGGGGGGTCCCCGTGCCCCCCGGCCCGTCCTGGGGACACCGGGGGCTCCGTTCCGAGCCCTCATCTGGGCCGGGCACGGGGACAGAGGGGACAGCGGTGTCCTCGTGGCTCAGGGGGTGCCCATGGCCACTGCCAGGGCCAGGGCTACCAGGAGGAGCCCCCCGAG
The DNA here is from genome assembly GCF_036250125.1 of Pseudopipra pipra. Classification (NCBI taxonomy): domain Eukaryota; kingdom Metazoa; phylum Chordata; class Aves; order Passeriformes; family Pipridae; genus Pseudopipra; species Pseudopipra pipra. The sequence goes on along the minus strand of NC_087549.1, from coordinate 52,762 downwards.
GTGGGGGGGGTCCCTTTGGCCTCTGCTGACCACTGTGGGGACAGGAGAAGGGGGTCAGGATGAGCTGTCAGGAGGCTCAGGGGGAGTCAGGGGGTATCTGGAGGACCCAAGGGCAGGTTGGGGCAGTTGGAGGTGTGAGGGTTTCCCACCAGACCAACTGTCCCACAGCAAGTCACGCCCTGCCACGTTGTGTTGTGTCATCCCATCCCATCCCATCCCATCCCATCCCATCCCTTCCCACCCCATCCCACCCCATCCCATCCCATCCCATGCCATCCCACCCCATCCCACTCCATCCCATCCCACTCCATCCCATCCCATCCCATCCCATCCCATTCCATCCCACCCCATCCCATCCCACCCCATCCCACCCCATCCCATCCCATTCCCCATTCCCATCCCATCCCACCCCATCCCATCCCCTCCCATCCCATCCCATCCCATCCCATCCCATCCCATCCCACCCCACCCCATCCCATCCCATCCCATCCCATCCCATCCCATCCCATCCCATCCCAGGAGAGCAGCTGGAGCTCTGTGATGCCCAAAGCCCCCCCACCCCCATCCCCTGCCCCACCACTGACCCCCCTCTCCCAGCAGAGCCGGTGCCACCCCCCCCGGGTGTCCCCCCCAGGGCTGTCACCTGAGGCATAGACACAGTTGTGTTTGCTGTGCACGCCGAGGGAGCGGAGCAGGATGTGGGGTTTGTCCCCTCGCCGGGTGACACTGGTGACGCTGAAGGTCTCGAAGGGCGGGATGAGAACTTCCTGCTGCTCGGGGTGGTCGGAGAACTCCCCGATGTTGGCGCCGTGGCAGGTGTCCAGCTCGAAGAGGGTGTCGGTGCCGAACTGCTCGGCCACTGTCCTGTTGGGGGAGGAGGAGGCGAAGTGGCCGAAGCGGACGACGTCGCCGGGCTGGGCAGTGAAGCGGACACAGTCCACGCCCCGGAACACGTGGAGGCAGCGGGGGTGGGTCGGGGCATCCCGCAGGTCCTCCAGGGCCGTGGTCAGCAGGAAATGCAGCACCTTGAAGTCGAATGTGTCCAGATAGTGCCGGGGGGAGCTGCCGGCCCCGGGCACAGCCCTGTTGAACTGCTCGTACAGCTCCGCGTGCCCCGCGAGTGCCCGGAGGGCGATGCCCTGGTCCTGCCGCAGGCGGGACCCCCGGGACCGCCCCCAGCTGGCAGCGGCCTCGGCCCAGGCTCTGGCGTAGACACGGTTGGTGCTGAACTCGGAGCGGTTGAGCCTCGGCAGCTTCTGCAGCATCTCGTCCCGGCAGCCCCAGTACTGGTCATCGAAGGCGTCGGGGGCCACGTCCAGGGCCAGCTCCTTGATGCCCGTGGCCGAGGGCACGGCCAGCAGCAGCAGCAGCAGGAGCTCCATGGTGGGCAGAGACTCTGCAGGGACCCCCAGACACTGGGAGGACGCAGGCGGGGCCGCGGCCGCTTCCTCTGGGAGGGACTGGGGAGGTGGGGAGGGGGAGCGGGGTCAGCCCGGGGAGAGGGGACACCCCCGGCCGCACCCCCGGCCAGGAGCCCCCCGGCCACGTCCCAGCGCCGCCCCGACCCCCACCCTGGTCCCACGGGCCCCCCGTGCCCAGCACCCCGGCCCCGGCCCCCGCAGCCCCCCGGCGTCACCCCGGGACCCCGGCCCCAAGTGTTACCTGTGCCCTGCGCTGGGTGTGGGCTCTGGGTGCTGCTCCCGGCCCCCCCTGAGCTCCTGCACAGGGGACACGGGGCTGCTCCGGCTTTTTATAGCCGGGATGGTTGGGCCTGGGTCCAGATTTTCTCCCAGGAGCCCCCTGATAAACCCCCTCTGCTCCCACCCAGCTGTGGGGGGCTGAGATAATTCAGCGAAACCAAAAGCAAAAGCTGGAAGTTGCAGGAGCAAAGGGGAAAAACAACCCCAAGATTTGATTCCCTCCTCCCGTTCCACAGGAAATGTGCGGCTGCAAACCAGAAACTGGGGCTCAGCCCGTGGAAGGGCTGCTCCAAAAGGGAGCTGGGGGGGCTCAGCCCGGGGAAAAGGGGCTCAGGGGGCCCCTCCTGGCTCTCTGCAGGCCCCCGACAGGAGGGGAGCCGGGGGGGTTCTGTGTCCCCCCAGTCCCTCTGCCCCCCCAGGAGCAGTTGTCCCAGGTGAGGTCCCCACAGGGGACGTCGAAGGCCACCAGGTCCCCTCCTGCTCCTGCTCCTGCCGGAGCTCCCGGAGCCAGCGGAGCAGCAGGGGCAGCTGCACATCACGGGTGGTGGCATGGCCTGGGACAGGGACACACGGACACACGGACATGGGGACACACGGACGTGGGGACACACGGACAGGGACACACGGACATGGACACACGGACAGGGACACACGGACAGGGACACACGGACATGGGGACACACGGACATGGACACATGGACATGGACACATGGACATGGACACACGGACATGGACACATGGACGTGGACACACGGACATGGACACACGGACATGGACACACGGACATGGGGACACACGGACGTGGGGACACACGGACAGGGACACACGGACAGGGACACACGGACAGGGACACACGGACATGGGGACACACAGACACAGACACGGTGTCACCACCCAGCCCAGCACTGCCGGGACCCCCGGAGCCAGCAGAGCACCAGGGGCAGCTGCAGGTCACAGGTGTTGGGGTCAGCTGGGACAGGGACACACGGACAGGGACATGGGGACACACGGACATGGACACAGGGACACACGGACAGGGACACAGGGGGACAGGGACACACAGACATGGACACAGGGACACAGGGACACAGTGACATGGACACAAGGACATGGACAGAGCTGGACCAGGGACACAGGGACACAAGGACACAGGGACACAGGGGAACATGGGAACACAGGGACACAAGGACACATGGACACAGGGACACACGGACACTGGGACACAGGAACACATGGACACAGGGACACACAGACACACAGACATATGGACACAGGGACACATGGACACAGGGACACATGGACACACGGACACATGGACACAGGGACACAGGGACACACGGACACATGGACACAGGGACACAGGGACACACAGACACACGGACACACGGACACAGGGACACACGGACACAGGGACACAGGGACACAAGGACACAGGGACAGAAGGACACAGGGACAGAAGGACACACGGACACATGGACACACGGACACAGGGACACATGGACACAGGGACACATGGACACAGGGACACAGGGACACAAGGACACACGGACACAGGGACACACAGACACAGGGACACACGGACACAGGGACACACAGACACAAGGACACAGGGACACACAGACACAGGGACACACGGACACAGGGACACATGGACACAGGGACACACAGACACAAGGACACACGGACACACGGACACATGGACACACAGACACACGGACACAAGGACACACACAGTGTCCCCCCGTGTCCCCACCCCCTGCAGGTGGGTGCAGCCCTTCCCCAGCACCGGGGGGGACACGACACAGGTGTCACCTCAGCAGGTCCCCGTCAGAGACTGAGACAGTTCATGGTTTGTGCATCCCAGGGGTTTGCAGGCTTTGGCTTCGGCCCTAAAAACACAAGGACATACCCCAGGTGGGCAGTTGAGCCCATCCCCTCAGGGCTAAGCCCTAAAAGGCAAGAAGATGCCTCAGGTGGGCTAAACCCTAAAAGGCAAGGAGATGTCTCAGGTGGGCTAAGCCCTAAAAAGGCAAGGAGATTCCTCAGGTGGCAAAACCCTAAAAAGGCAAGGAGATGCCTCAGGTGGATTAAGCCCTAAAAGGCAAGAAGACACCTCAGGTGGCCAGTGGGGCCCATCCCTCCCTCCAGTGCCAAGCCCTAAAAAGACAAACAGCCCCTCCTGCCAGGGAGGTGCCAGAGCACGCTGAGGGGACATGAACTGACCGGAGACTTTGGGAATTTGGGGTTCTCCTTCTCCCCCACCGCCGGCGAATCGAGACCATCGCTCCCGAGCATCGCTGGACCCAGTGGGCAGTGACTGTGTCCGTGTCTTCTGTGCTCCCAGCTTCTCCTTCCCCTTACTCTCATCCTGGTTTTCCTCTCCCCCAAACGGTTTCTGACCCCCCCTCCCAAAAGTTATCTCAGTGTTGCGTTGTTTTATGACAGCACCCAGACTGCTGCACGCTTGTTGGTACAGAATTGTTAAAATAAACCTGGTCAGTTTATGTTTGCAAACACAAATTATTCGGTGTCGTTTCACTCTGATCCACCCCAAGGGAATTATTGATAAAAACCTGGGTTATCCCCACTCCCTTTTTCTGGGGAGGGTTGTAACAACACACCTGTACACACCTGTACACACACCTGTACATACACCTGTACATACAGCTCTATGTACACTGCACACACACCTGTACATACACCTGTACATACACCTGTACACACACCTGTACATACAGCTCTATGTACACTGCACACACACCTGTACATACAGCTCTATGTACACTGCACACACACCTGTACATACACCTGCACACACACCTGCACACACACCTGCACACACACCTGCACACACACCTGTACATACACCTGTACACACACCTGTACATACAGCTCTATGTACACTGCACACACACCTGTACATACACCTGTACATACAGCTCTATGTACACTGCACACACACCTGTACATACAGCTCTATGTACACTGCACACACACCTGTACATACAGCTCTATGTACACTGCACACACACCTGTACACACACCTGTACATACAGCTCTATGTACACTGCACACACACCTGTACATACAGCTCTATGCACACTGCACACACACCTGTACACACACCTGTACATACAGCTCTATGTACACTGCACACACACCTGCACACACACCTGTGCATACAGCTCTATGTACACTGCACACACACCTGTACATACAGCTCTATGTACACTGCACACACACCTGTACATACACCTGTACATACAGCTCTATGTACACTGCACACACACCTGCACACACACCTGCACACACACCTGTACATACAGCTCTATGTACACTGCACACACACCTGTACACACACCTGTACATACAGCTCTATGTACACTGCACACACACCTGTACACACACCTGTACATACACCTGTACACACACCTGTACATACAGCTCCATGTACACTGCACACACACCTGTACATACAGCTCTATGTACACTGCACACACACCTGTACATACACCTGTACATACAGCTCCATGTACACTGCACACACACCTGTACATACACCTGTACATACAGCTCTATGTACACTGCACACACACCTGCACACACACCTGTACATACAGCTCCATGTACACTGCACACACACCTGTACATACACCTGTACATACAGCTCTATGTACACTGCACACACACCTGCACACACACCTGTACATACAGCTCTATGTACACTGCACACACACCTGCACACACACCTGTACATACAGCTCTATGTACACTGCACACACACCTGTACATACACCTGTACATGCAGCTCTATGTACACTGCACACACACCTGTACACACACCTGCACACACACCTGCACACACACCTGCACACACACCTGTACATACAGCTCTGTGTACACTGCACACACACCTGCACACACACCTGCACACACACCTGCACACACACCTGTACATCCCCTGTACAAACTCCTCAGCTCTCTGTGCACACCAGTGTGAATTCAGTGCCACAGCAAACGTCCCAGGGCTGCTGCTCTCAGGTCCTGGAGCCGTTTGGATCAATAACAGCGTCAGGCCGGGTCCATTTTGGGTTCAGATCGATTGATTTTGGATTTCCTCTCTCTCTCTGTGCTCCGAGCACCCCGTGAGCAGCAGAGTGACCTCGGCCCAGAACTCGGTCCCACCTTCACTCCCCCCCTGCCCCTGCCCTGACCGGGGCAGCCCCGGGGGGATGGAGCTGCTCGGGGGGTCCCTCACCTGAGGGGCCGGAGCAGCTCCCCCAGGGGAGCCTCGGCAGCACCTGGGCCAGGAGGGGCCAGAGCCGGGAGCGGGGAGGGGACGGGGGGTTGGGCTAAAGCCACTTTAATGGGTGGAAACTTAAAATATTGGGAGGGAGGAAAAACGCCCCGAAGAGAAGCCAATCCCCCCTGTGCCCCCCCTCAGCTGCCCCCCAACCCCCCAGCCATGGCTCAGGGAGGGCGTCCCCGGGGCTTGTGCAGTGTCCCCCTGCAGCGGGGGGTCCCCGTGCCCCCCGGCCCGTCCTGGGGACACCGGGGGCTCCGTTCTGAGCCCTCGGCTGGGCCGGGCACGGGGGCAGAGGTGGCAGTGGTGGCAGAGGTGGCAGAGGTGGCAGAGGTGGCAGAGGTGGCAGAGGTGGCAGAGGTGACAGCGGTGTCCTTGTGGCTCAGGGGGTACCAGCAGCCACTTCCAGGGCTTTCAGGGGGAGCCCCCTGAGGTTTGGTGGCCCCTGGGGATGGTCCTGCCTGGGGGACCAGGAGAAGAAGTTCAGGGGGAGCTGGGGAGGGGGAAGGTGGGATCCGGGGTGGGCAGGGCTGTCCAGCGCTGCCAGAAGGATCCGAGGGAAGGCTGGGGCAGGCGGGAGGGGTCCTGCTGGGCCCAGCTGTCCCACACCGTGTCACGGTGTGCCATGTGGTGTCATGTCATCCTAATCCACCCCATTGCCCATCCCATCCCATCCCACCCTATCCCACCCCATTGCCCATCCCATCCCATCCCACCCCATTGCCCACCCCATCCCATCCCACCCCATCCCACCCCATCCCATCCCATCCCATCCAATCCCATCCCATCCCACCCCATCCCACCCCATCCCATCCCACCCCATCCCACCCCATCCCACCCCATCCCATCCCATCCCATCCCATCCCATCCCATCCCATCCCATCCCATCCCATCCCATCCCATCCCATCCCATCCCATCCAATCCCATCCCACCCCATCCCATCCCACCCCATCCCATCCCAGGAGAGCAGCTGGAGCTCTGTGATGCCCAAAGCCCCCCCACCCCCATCCCCTGCCCCACCACCCTCACCCCTCTCCCAGCAGAGCCGGTGCCCTGGTGCCACCCCCGCCCTGTCCCCACACCCCACCACGAGTGTCCCCACCCGGGGCTGTCACCTGAGGCATAGACACAGTTGTGTTTGCTGTGCACGCCGAGGGAGCGGAGCTGGATGTGGGGTTTGGCCCCTTGGTGGGTGACACTGGTGACAAGAAAGGTCTCGAAGGGCGGGATGAGGACTTCCTCCTCCTTCGGGTGGTCGGAGCAGCCCCGGATGTTGGCGCCGTGGCAGGTGAGCACCTCGAACGTTGTGTCGGTGCCGAACCTCTTGATCACCCCTCTGCTGAGGGAGGAGGAGGTGAACTGGCCAAAGCGGACGACGTCGCCGGGCTGGGCAATGAACCGGACCCCTCGGACCCCCCGGAACACGTGGAGGCAGCGGGGGTGGGTCTGGGCACCCCGCAGGTCCTCCAGGGCCGTGGTCAGCAGGAAATGCAGCACCTTGAAGGGGAAGCTGCGCAGGTAAAGGTGGCGGGAGCGCCCGGCCACGCGCACGGCGGCGTTGAACTGACGGTGCAGGCCCTTCATGGAGTAGGCCAGGAGGGCGATGGCCTGTCCTGGCTGCAGGTGGCACCCCGGGAACGGGCGGCTGTGCCACTGGGTGCTGGCCTCGGCCCAAACCTTGGCGTAGACACGGTTGGTGCTGAACTCGGAGCGGTTGAGCCTCGGCAGCTTCTGCAGCATCTCGTCCCGGCAGCCCCGGTACTGGTCATCGAAGGAGTTGGGAGCCATGTCCAGTGCCAGCTCCTCAATGCCAGTGGCCAGAGTGGTGGCCAGCAGCAGCAGCAGCAGGAGCTCCATGGTGGGCAGAGACTCTCCAGGGACCCCCAGACACTGGGAGGACGCAGGCGGGGCCGCGGCCGCTTCCTCTGGGAGGGACTGGGGAGGTGGGGAGGGGGAGCGGGGTCAGCCCGGGGAGAGGGGACACCCCCGGCCGCACCCCCGGCCAGGAGCCCCCCGGCCACGTCCCAGCACCGCCCCGACCCCCACCCTGGTCCCACGGGCCCCCCGTGCCCAGCACCCCGGCCCCGGCCCCCGCAGCCCCCCGGCGTCACCCCGGGACCCCGGCCCCAAGTGTTACCTGTGCCCTGCGCTGGGTGTGGGCTCTGGGTGCTGCTCCCGGCCCCCCCTGAGCTCCTGCACAGGGGACACGGGGCTGCTCCGGCTTTTTATAGCCGGGATGGTTGGGCCTGGGTCCAGACCCTCCTTCCTGCTCCCAGGGAATTTTACTGTCCCCCCACAGCACCAGGAGCAGCCGCTGCCCCCTCTGAGTCCAGGGATGGGCAGGAACCCCCCAGCAAATCCCCTCTGCCCCTGTCTGTGTCCGGTGGGTTGAGACAACTCGGCAGAAGAAAAAGCAAAAACGAAAGTCGCACAAGCAAAGGGAAAACCACAAAATTGAGGTGATGTCTGACGGGGCAGAGCAGAGAGGCAGAATCCTCCCCTCCCCTGCTGCCCACGCTGGGGGCTCAGCCCAGTACACGGGGGGGGCTGGGATGGGGCATGTCCGGCCTCCTGCCCAGCAGCACCCCCAGGTCCTTCTCCCAGGGCTGCTCCATCTGTTCAGCCCCAGCCTGGAGGGATCCCCGGCGTTGCCCCGACCCCCGTGCAGCACCAGCACTTGGCCTCGTTAAACACCAGCCCTTGGCCTCGTTAAACCTCAGGAGATCCCCGGGGCCACTTCCCGGGCTTGTCCAGGTGCCTGTGGATGGCCCCGTCCCTCAGGTGTGTCACCTGCACCCTCAGCTCGGTGGCACCTGCAGAGCTGCTGAGAGTGCCCTCGGCCCCTTTGCCCGTGTCATTGGTGAAGACATTAAATCACACTGGTCCCAGTACAGACCCCTGAGGGGCACCACTGGCCACTGGTGTCCATCGGGACTCGGAGCCCTCTGGATGGGATCATCCGACCGATTCCTGAGCCACCCAACAGTCCCTGTCCCTGTGGAATCCACCCCTGCAGTTTGGAGGGGAGGCTGTTGTGGGCACCGTGGCAAAGGTTTGACAGAAGTGCTGGTTGATGGCACCCGGGGCCCTTCCCCCGCCCACTGAGGGGAGTCACCCCAGCCAAGGAGGGCCTGAATTGGGCCCCCTGACCTCCTTCTCCTGTCCCCACAGTGGTCAGCAGCGGCCAAAGGGACCCCCCACACCTCGGGGGGCTCCTCCTGGCAGCCCTGGCCCTGGCAGTGGCCATGGGCACCCCCTGAGCCACGAGGACACCGCTGTCCCCTCTGCCCCCGTGCCCGGCCCAGCCGAGGGCTCAGAATGGAGCCCCCGGTGTCCCCAGGACGGGCCGGGGGGCACGGGGACCCCCCGCTGCAGGGGGACACTGCACAAGCCCAGGGGACGCCCTCCCTGAGCCATGGCTGGGGGGCTGGGGGGCAGCTGAGGGGGGGCACAGGGGGGATTGGCTTCTCTTTGGGGCTTTTTTTCTCCCTTCCAATGTGTCCCGTTCTGGCTCCTTGAACCCAGCCCGGCTGAACTGGAAAGATCTCTCGGGGCCAGCGTGGCCTCGACACCCCCAGGAGGGAACAAACCTCCCCCTGGGAGGGAACAAACCTCCCCCCGGGAGGGAACAAACCTCCCCTGGGGGCTCCTGCCCAGGCTGGGGCTGCCCCCCCACCTTCAGGGGGTCTCCTCCCACCAGAACATCCAGGGACAGGGAGACTCTTTGGGAAGGTCGGGCAGCTGCAGCCCGGGGGCTCCTCTTGGGAGCTTTGGATGTTCCTGTGTTTATGTCTTCATGTATGTCCATGTGGTTTTATGTTCCTGTGTTCGTATGTTCCTGTGTTTGTATGTTCCTGTGTTATATGTCCCTGTGTTTATCTGTTCCTGTGTTTGTATGTCCATGTGTTTCTACGTTCAGGTGTTTTATATGTTCCTGTGTTTATATGTTCATGTGTTCATGTGTTCATATGTTCATGTGTTATATGTCCCTGTGTTTTTATGTTCATGTGTTATATGTTCATGTGTTATATGTTCATGTGTTATATGATGTCCCTGTGTTTCTATGTCCATGTGTTTCTATGTCCCTGTGTTTCTATGTTCATGTGTTTCTATGTTCATGTGTTATATGTTCATGTGCTATATGTTCATGTGTTATATATTCATGTGTTATATGATGTCCCTGTGTTTCTATGTTCCTGTGTTCATATGTCCATGTGTTTATATGTTCATGTGTTTCTATGTTCCTCTGTTCATATGTCCCTGTGTTTATATGTCGCTGTGTTTGTATGTTCCTGTGTTCATATGTTCCTGTGTTCATATGTTCCTGTGTCCGTATGTTCATGTGTTCATGTGTCCCTCTGTTCATATGTCCCTGTGTTTCTATGTGCCTGTGTTTCTATGTTCATGTGTTTATATATCCCTGTGTTTCTATGTTCCTGTGTTCATATGTCCATGTGTTATATGATGTCCCTGTGTTATATGTCCATGTGTTTCTATGTCCATGTGTTCATGTGTCCCTGTGTTCACATGTCCCTGTGTCTGTATGTTCACACCCCGTGGGTCTATTGAAGGTGCAGTTCCCTCCCTCCCAGGGGGTCACAACTGCCCCTCGTCGTGTCCCCCCCCGGAATCACCAAATCCATTCCTTCCCCCCCAGGGCCGCCCTCCCCAGCGGGACACGGCTGGGGGGGAGTGCCCAGCCCAGCAATTGAGGGGTTAAAGGGGTTAAAGGCCCCCAATTGTCCCTGGGGGGGAGTTCCCAGCCTGGCACAGCCCGGTCCAGCAGGGGTTAAAGGGGTTAAAGGGGTTAAAGGCCCTCAATCGTCACTCGGTGTCTGTGACAACCCACAAACCTCAACTGTGCCGGGGGAGCATCAGCAGGTGAGAGAGGGAGCTCAGCTCTCTGCACCCACCCTGGCACTGGGGGGGACAGTGAGACCCCTCTGCTCTGCCCTCTGTGCCCACCCTGGCATTGGGGGGACAGTGAGACCCCTCTGCCCTCTGTGCCCACCCTGGCACCGAGGGGGACAGTGAGACCCCTCTGCTCTGCCCTCTGTGCCCACCCTGGCATTGGGGGGACAGTGAGACCCCTCTGCTCTGCCCTCTGTGCCCACCCTGGCACTGGGGGGGACAGTGAGACCCCTCTGCTCTACCCTCTGTGCCCACCCTGGCATTGGGGGGGACAGTGAGACAGTGAGACCCCTCTGCTCTGCCCTCTGTGCCCACCCTGGCACTGGGGGGGACAGTGAGACCCCTCTGCTCTGCCCTCTGTGCCCACCCTGGCACTGCCCCAGCACGGGGCCGCTCCTGGGGCCGGGGCAGCCCCTGCCTCCCCTCCCGGGCTGGCACCACATTCCAGCTGAGGGAGCTCCTGCTGCCCCCGGGAAACGCCGGCTCTGACCCTCAGAACAC
>NC_087549.1:0-41146 GCF_036250125.1 Pseudopipra pipra | reverse complement strand
GGGGGCGGCTGTCAATCACCGCGGGGGGCGGGGCCGGGGCGCGCGCGGGGAGGGGGGGCGTGATCAGCACAATCAGGGGGCGTGGTTACGGGCGGAACGTTCGATCCCGGAACTGCCGCGCGCGGAGCCGCGTTTCCCTCTCCCCGCCCCCCCCCCGGGGTGCCGGTTCGCCGTCGGACCGGGCAGAAGGCCGGAAGTGGCGCGGCCGCTATGGCGGCGCCCGGAGCGCCCGGGCCGGGCCCTGCCGCGGGCCCTGCCGCGGGCTCTGCCCCGGGCTCTGCCCCGAGCTCTGCCCCGAGCTCTGCCCCGGGCTCTCTCCCGCCTCCTGCCGCGGGGCCGCTCCCGCCGCCGCTCCCGCTGCCTGCCACCGTGCTGATGGCGGCGCGGGCGCAGCTCGCCGCGCCCTCCCGCCTCCTGCCCGCGGCCGCCGCCGGCGCCGCGCTCCGCCTGCAGCTCAGCGTGGAACCGGCCCCCGGCGGCCGCCGCCGCTTCCGCCTCGGGCTGAGGCTGCCGGAGGCGGGAGGGGGCGCGGTGAGGGCGGGCGGGGGGCGGAGGGACCCTCGGGGGGCTCCGCGGGTGTGGGTGCGGGGCGGGGGGGGGCGGGGGGTTCGGTGCCGCTCCCGCGGAATTCCCGCGGAATTCCCGCCCGGAACTCGGGATCCGGAGGCTCCGGGATCGCCCCCGGGAGCCCTTGGCATTGCCATCGAGGGAACGTCCCGGGGGGGGCCGGGGTGGGGGCGGAGCTGATGGCGTTGGGGGCGGGGTTTGTGTCGCGGCGCTGTCGCGACAGGAGCCGTGTCGTGACTCCGCTCCCCCCCCGTGTCCCTCTGTCCGTCTGTCCGTCTGTCCCAGCCCCTGGCAGAGTTCGACCTGCGGGACGTGTCCTACCGCGTGCGGGGCCCCGCGAGCCACGAGCTGGAGCTGCCGGGACCGGGATCGGGACCGGGATCGGGACCGGGACCGGGATCGGGGACAGGGACAGGGACGGCACCGGGGACGGGCCCGGCCACGGTGACCCTGCGGTTCCCCGAGGAGCGGGAGGCACAGCAGTGGTGGACGGTGCTGAGCAGCTCCCTCAGGGAGGCCCGGAGAGGTGGGACAGGGACGGGGACAGGGGGACGGGACAGGGGGACACGGGGACGGGGGGACAGGGGGACAGGGCTGGGGACAGGGGGACACAGCCAAGGTGGTGGGACAGGGATATGGGACTGGGGAGAGGGATATGGGGATGGGGGCAGGGATTTGGGGCTGGGGACAGGGATGTGGGGACAGGGATATGGGGATGGGTACAGGGATATGGGGCTGGGGACAGGGACACAGGGAACAGGGACAGGGATTTGGTGCTGGGAACAGGGATATGGGGCTGGGGGCAGGGATTTGGGACTGGGGAGAGGGGTATGGGGCTGGGGGCAGGGATTTGGGACTTGGGACAGGGCCATGGGGCTGGGGGCAGGGATATGGGGATGGGGACAGGGGTATGGGGCTGGGGAGAGGGATATGGGGCTGGGGACAGGGATATGGGGATAGGGACAGGGATATGGGAATAGGGACAGGGATATGGGGATGGGGACAGGGATATGAGGCTGGGAACAGGGATATGGGGACAGGGATATGGGACTGGGGACAGGGATATGGGGATGGGGACAGGGACATGGGGTTGGGGACAGGGATATGGGGATGGGGACAGGGATATGGGAATAGGGACAGGGATATGGGAATAGGGACAGGGATATGGGGATGGGGACAGGGATATGGGGATGGGGACAGGGATATGGGGATAGGGACAGGGATATGGGGTTGGGGACAGGGATATGGGGATGGGGACAGGGATATGGGACTGGGGACAGGGGTATGGGGCTGGGGAGAGGGATATGGGGATGGGGACAGGGATATGGGGACAGGGATATGGGACTGGGGACAGGGATATGGGGATGGGGACAGGGACATGGGGTTGGGGACAGGGATATGGGGATGGGGACAGGGATATGGGAATAGGGACAGGGATATGGGAATAGGGACAGGGATATGGGGATGGGGACAGGGATATGGGGATGGGGACAGGGATATGGGGATAGGGACAGGGATATGGGGTTGGGGACAGGGATATGGGGATGGGGACAGGGATATGGGACTGGGGACAGGGGTATGGGGCTGGGGAGAGGGATATGGGGATGGGGACAGGGATATGGGACTGGGGACAGGGGTATGGGGCTGGGGAGAGGGATATGGGGATGGGGACAGGGATATGAGGCTGGGAACAGGGATATGGGGACAGGGATATGGGACTGGGGACAGGGACATAGGGCTGGGCACAGGGATTTGGGGCTGGGTGACACAGCCGGGGCAGTGACACGGGGACGGGGTGACAGTCCCACCCTGGTGCCAGGAGGGAGCTGATCCCTCGGGTGACCCCGGAAGGTCCGTGGGGTGCCCCCTCCCCCTGTCCTGGACACTCGGGGGTCCTGGGGGTGGCTCTGCCTGGGACACGGGCTGGGGACACCATTCCTAAGGAGTGTCCTCTCCCCCTGTCCTGTACAGGGGGCCTGGGGGTGGCTGTGCCTGGGACATGGGCTGGGGACACCATTCCCGGGGGGGGGTCACCATTCCCAGGAGGGGACACCATTCCCAGGGGGGGTCACCATTCCCAGGGGTGTCCCCTCCCCCTGTCCTGGACACTCGGGGTCCTGGGGGTGGCTCTGCCTGGGACACGGGCTGGGGACACCATTCCCGGAGGGGACACCATTCCCAGGGGGGGACACCATTCCCAGGGGGTGTCCCCTCCTCGGGGGTCCTGGGGGTGGCTCTGCCCTGGGACACGGGCTGGGGACACCATTCCCAGGGAGGGACACCATTCCCAGGGGGGGTCACCATTCCCAGGGGGTGTCCCCTCCTCGGGGGTCCCGGGGGTGGCTCTGTCCTGGGACATGGGCTGGGGACACCATTCCCAGGGAGGGACACCATTCCCAGGGGAGGACACCATTCCCAGGGGGTATCCCCTCCTCGGGGGTCCTGGGGTGGCTGTGCCCTGGGACACGGGCTGGGGACACCATTCCCGGGGGGGACACCATTCCCAGGGGGTGTCCCCTGTGCCCTGGGACACGGGCTGGGGACACCATTCCCAGGGGGGGACACCATTCCTGGGGGGGACACCATTCCCAGGGGGTGTCCCCTCTGCCCTCGGGAGGGACCCCTGGGGCCAGGGGGGCCGGTGCCAGCCCTGCCGTGCCCCCACAGCCTCGGAGGCCCCGGGGGACGCGGGGACAGCCCCGGGGGACACCGGGACAGCCCCCGAGGCCCCGCCCCCGTCCCTACCCGCGGCGGACCCGGAGCAGGACCCGGAGGAGCTGCAGACCCTGGAGCTGGCAGAGAGAGGTATCCCGGGAAATCTGGGGATCCCGGAGCTGGGAAACGCCCCTGAGTGCCCCCCCCCAGCCCTGCCCTGCCCCTGTCCCCAAGTGCCACCTCCCCAGGGATGCTCCGTCCCCCAGGGGTGGGGACTCCGGGGCTGGGCAACCTTTTCCAGGAGGGATTTTCCCAAAATCCCACCTGAGCCTCCCCTGGCACAGTTTGGGGCCGTTTCCCCTCGTCCTGTCCCTGTTCCCTGGGGGCAGAGCCCGATTTCCCCCCCAGTGTCCCCTCCTGTCCCTGTGGGGTCCCCAGGCCGGGCCCTTCCTGCTCTGGGTGGGCTCTGGGGTGTGTGGGGTGTCAGTGCTGTCCCCCTGTGTCCCCCCTGTCCCTCATTGTCCCCCTTGTCCCTAGAGGAGCTGTGCCTCCGCCTGGCCAATGCCATGGGGTGTGTGGGGTGTCAGTGCTGTCCCTCAGTGTCCCTCAGTGTCCCCCTGTCCCCAGAGGAGCTGTGCCTCCGCCTGGCCGATGCCATGGGGTGTGTGGGGTGTGTGGGGTGTCAGTGCTGTCCCTCAGTGTCCCCCTGTCCCCAGAGGAGCTGTGCCTCCGCCTGGCCGATGCCATGGGGTGTGTGGGGTGTCAGTGCTGTCCCTCAGTGTCCCCCCTGTCCCCAGGGGTGTCAGTGCTGTCCCTCAGTGTCCCCCCTGTCCCCCCTGTCCCCCCCTGTCCCCAGAGGAGCTGTGCCTCCGCCTGGCCGATGCCATGGGGTGTGTGGGGTGTCAGTGCTGTCCCTCAGTGTCCCCCCTGTCCCCCCTGTCCCCAGAGGAGCTGTGCCTCCGCCTGGCCGATGCCATGGGGTGTGTGGGGTGTCAGTGCTGTCCCTCAGTGTCCCCCCTGTCCCCCCCTGTCCCCCCCTGTCCCCAGAGGAGCTGTGTCTCCGCCTGGCCGATGCCATGGGGTGTGTGGGGTGTGTGGGGTGTCAGTGCTGTCCCTCAGTGTCCCCCCTGTCCCCCCCTGTCCCCCCTGTCCCCAGAGGAGCTGTGCCTCCGCCTGGCCGATGCCATCTCCGCGGGGGACGAGGCGGTGGCCGCTCAGAGCGCGGCGTTGCTGGCGCGGCACCACACGGAGCTGAGCGTGAGCCTGAGGGACACCAACTACCCCGGGGGGGAGCTCAGGTCAGCCTTCAGCACCCTCCTCCTCCTCAGTCAGCCTCTACCTTCTCCTCATTCAGCCTCCTCCTCCTTCATCCCCTGCCTCCTTCTTCATCCCCTGCCTCCTTCTTCATCCCCTGCCTCCTTCTTCATCCCCTGCCTCCTTCTTCATCCCCTGCCTCCTCCTTCCACCTCCTCATTCTTCATCCCTCTCCTCCTCCTTCTTCATCCTTCTCCTCCTTCAGTCTCCTTCTTCATCCCTCTTCTCCTTCATCCTCCTCCTCCTCCTCCTTCATCCCTCTCCTCCTCTTCCTTCCTCCTCCTCCTCTTTCCTCCTTTGCCTCCTTCTCTTTCATCTCTCTCTTCTTCCTCCTTCATCCCCTGCCTCCTCCTCCTTCATTCCTCTCCTCCTCCTCCTCCTTCCTCTTCCTTCATCCCCTATCTCCTTCTCCTTCCTCCTCCTCCTTCCTCTTCCTTCATCCCCTATCTCCTTCTCCTTCCTCCTCCTCCTTCTCCTTCCTCCTCCTCCTTCTCCTTCCTCCTCCTCCTCCTCCTTTTTCCTTTTCTTCATCCCTCCTGCTCATCCTCTGCATGTGGGAGATCCCCAATCCCCGGGGGGGTTGTCAGGTGAGCCTTCATCCTCCTCTGCCTCCTCTTCCTCTTCCTTCCCTTCCCTGCTTTCTTTTTCTCCTTTTTTTCCTTTCTTTTTCTTCCTCTTCCTCTTTTGTCTCCTTCCCTTTTCCTTTCTGTTTCTTTTTTCACTTTCTGGGTCCCTCTCCTGTCTCTCTCTCTTTGAGTCTCTGCACCCCGATCCCAATGTCCCTGTATCCCAGTATCCCAGTATTCCTGTATCCCAGTATCCCAGTATCTGTGTATCGCAGTATCCCTTTATCTCAATATCCCAGTATCCCAATATCCTTGTATCCCAGTTTCTCAGTATCCCTGTATTCCAATATTCCTGTATCACACTATCTCAATATCGCTTTATCCCAGTATCTCAGTATCCCACTATCTCTGTATCCCAGTATCCCTGTATCCCAGTATCTGTGTATCCCAATATCCCTATACCCCAGTATCTCAGTATCCCAGTATCTCAGTATCCCACTATCCCAGTATCCTTGTATTCCAGTATCCCTATATCCCAGTATCCCAGTATCCCCGTATCCCTATATCCCAATATCCTTGTATCCCAGTACCCTGCTATTCCAGTATCCCTGTATCCCCGTATCCCTATATCCCAATATCCCTGTATCCCACTGTCCCAGTGCCCCGTTATCCCGTGTCCTGGTGCCCCGTGCCCCACGTTATCCTGTTATCCCGCGTCCCGGTGCCGTTGTCCCCCGTACCCCACGTTACCCCATTATCCCATTATCCCGTGGCCCCGTGCCCCGTGCCCCACATTATCCCGTGTCCCGGTGTCGTTGTCCCCGTGCCCCACGTTATCCCGTTATCCCGTGTCCCGGTGTCGTTATCCCGGTGTCCCCCATCCCGTTATCCCGTGTCCTGCTGCCCTGTACCCCCCGTTATCCCGTGTCCCGGTGTCGTTATCCCGTTATCCTGCTGTCCCGGTGTCGTTATCCCGTTATCCCGTTATCCGGTGTCGTTCCAGCATGGCCGTGTGGGTGGAAGACGCCACGTCCTCGGCCAACATCACCCTGCGGGTGCGGCCCCACCTCACCATCGGCACCCTCAAGGAGCAGGTACGGGGGGCACCCAAAACTCACCTGGGGGCACCGGGGGGCACCTGGAACTCACCTGGGAACTTACCTGGGAACTCACCTGGGAACTCATCTGGGAACTCACCTGGGAACTTACCTGGAACTCACCTGGGGGCACCTGGGAACTTACCTGGAACTCACCTGGGGGCACCTGGAACTCACCTGGGATCTCACTTGGGAATTCACCTCGGGGGCACCTGGAACTCACCTGGGATCTCACTTGGGAACTCTCCTGGGAACTCTCCTGGGAACTCACCTGGGAACTCACCTGGGAACTCACCTGGGGGCACCTGGAACTCACCTGGGATCTCACTTGGGAACTCTCCTGGGAACTCACCTGGGATCTCACCTGGAACTCACCTGGGGGGCACCTGGGAACTCACCTGGGAACTCATCTGGGAACTCACCTGGGAACTTACCTGGAACTCACCTGAGGGCACCTGGGGGCACCTGGAACTCACCTGGAACTCACCTGGGAACTCATCTGGGAACTCACCTGGGGGCACCTGGGAACTCACCTGGGAACTCACCTGGGGGCACCTGGGAACTCACCTGGGGGGCACCTGGGAACTTACCTGGAACTCACCTGGGGGCACCTGGGAACTCACCTGGGAACTTACCTGGAACTCACCTGGGGGCACCTGGGAACTCACCTGGGAACTCACCTGGGAACTCATCTGGGAACTCACCTGGGAACTTACCTGGAACTCACATGGGAACTCATCTGGGATCTCATCTGGGGGCACCTGGGAACTTACCTGGAACTCACCTGGGGGCACCTGGAACTCACCTGGGATCTCACTTGGGAATTCACCTCGGGGGCACCTGGAACTCACCTGGGATCTCACTTGGGAACTCTCCTGGGAACTCTCCTGGGAACTCACCTGGGAACTCACCTGGGAACTCACCTGGGGGCACCTGGAACTCACCTGGGATCTCACTTGGGAACTCTCCTGGGAACTCACCTGGGATCTCACCTGGAACTCACCTGGGGGCACCTGGAACTCACCTGGGGGGCACCTGGGATCTCACCTGGGATCTCACCTGTGTCCCAGACCCCGGCCCGGGGAGGGGGGTGGGATCCCCAGGATCACCTGAGGTCACCTGAGGGCTGAGCCAGAGCCTGGCCTGGGGGAAAATGGGACTCCCGGGATCTCCTGGAGGCTCACCTGGGATCTCACCTGGATCTTACCTGGGGCTCACCTGGGGGAGAATGGGACCCCTGGCTCACCTGGGATCTCACCTGGATCTTACCTGGGGCTCACCTGGGGGAGAATGGGACCCCTGGCTCACCTGGGATCTCACCTGGGACTCACCTGGGGCTCACCTGGGGGAGAATGGGACCCCTGGCTCACCTGGGATCTCACCTGGATCTTACCTGGGGCTCACCTGGGGGAGAATGGGACCCCTGGCTCACCTGGGATCTCACCTGGATCTTACCTGGGGCTCACCTGGGGGAGAATGGGACCCCTGGCTCACCTGGGATCTCACCTGGATCTTACCTGGGGCTCACCTGGGGGAGAATGGGACCCCTGGCTCACCTGGGGTGTCACCTGGGTCACGGGGCTCACCTGGGATCTCACCTCGGAGCTCACCCAGGATCTCACCTGCATCTCCCCCCAGGGTGTCCCAGGAGCTGTTCCCATATCCCTGTCTCCCCTGTCCCTGTTCCTCCTGTCCCAGGAGCTGTTCCCATGTCCCTGTCTCTCCCAGGAGCTGTTCCCATGTCCCTGTCTCTCCCAGGAGCTGTTCCCATATCCCTGCCCCTCCTGTCCCCCACAGGTGTCCCAGGAGCTGTTCCCATGTCCAGGAGCTGTTCCCATGTCCCTGTCTCTCCTGTCCCTGTCCCAGGTGTTCCAAGAGCTGGGTTCCCATGTCCCTGTCTCCTGTCCCAGGTGTCCCAGGAGCTGATTCCCATGTCTCTCCTCTCCCAGCAGCTGGTTCCCATGTCTAGGAGCTGGTTCCCATCTCCCTGTCTCTCCCAGGAGCTGTTCCCATGTGTGTCTCCCCTGTCCCCACGGGTGTTGCAGGAGCTGTTCCCGTGTCTAGGAGCTGTTCCCATATCCCTGTCTCCCCTGTCCCCGCAGGTGTCCCAGGAGCTGTTCCCAGCTCCTCCTGTCTCTCCTGTCCTAGGAGCTGTTTCCATGTCCAGGACCTGTTCCCCTGTCTGTCTCCCCTGTCCCCACAGGTGTTGCAGGAGCTGCTCCCATGTCCAGGAGCTGTTCCCATGTCCAGGAGCTGTTCCCGTGTCCATGACCTGTTCCCATATCCCTGTCTCTCCCCACAGGTGTTCCAGGAGCTGTTCCCATGTCCAGGAGCTGTTCCCATGTCTGTCTCTCCCAGGACCTGTCCCCATGTCCGTCTCTCCCCACAGGTGTTCCAGGAGCTGTTCGCATGTCCAGGAGCTGTTCCCATGTCCAGGAGCTGTCCCCATGTCCCTGTCTCCCCGCAGGTGTTCCAGGAGCTGTTCCCATGTCCAGGAGCTGTTCCCATGTCCATGACCTGTCCCCATGTCCGTCTCTCCCCGCAGGTGTCCCAGGAGCTGTTCCCACGTCCATGACCTGTTCCCATGTCCCTGTCTCCACAGGTGTCCCAGGAGCTGTTCCCATGTCCATGACCTGTCCCCATGTCCGTCTCTCCCCGCAGGTGTCCCAGGAGCTGTTCCCATGTCCAGGCGCTGTTCCCATGTCCAGGAGCTGTTCCCACGTCCATGACCTGTCCCCATGTCCCTGTCTCCACAGGTGTTCCAGGAGCTGTTCCCATGTCTATGACCTGTCCCCATGTCCATGACCTGTCCCCATATCCCTGTTTCCCCGCAGGTGTTCCAGGAGCTGTTCCCATGTCCATGACCTGTCCCCATGTCCCTGTCTCCACAGGTGTTCCAGGAGCTGTTCCCATGTCCATGACCTGTCCCCATGTCCGTGTCTCCACAGGTGTTCCAGGATCTGTTCCCATGCCCATGACCTGTCCCCATGTCCCTGTCTCCACAGGTGTTCCAGGAGCTGTTCCCATGTCCAGGAGCTGTTCCCATGCCCATGACCTGTCCCCATGTCCGTGTCTCCACAGGTGTTCCAGGAGCTGGGGTTCCACCCTCGCGTGCAGCGCTGGATCATCGGGCAGTGCCTGTGCTCCGACGGGCGCTCCGTGGGCTCGTACGGGGTGCGGCGGGACGGGGACGCCGCGTTCCTGTACCTGCTGTCGGCGGGGGTGGCGGGGCTGACGCGGCACGAGCAGGCCCAGGCGCTGCTGCGGGCCCTGCCCGGGGACGGGGCGGCCAACGGGGACCGAGGGAGCCACGAGAGCCGAGGGAGCCACGAGAACCGAGGGAGCCACGAGAGCCGAGGGAGCCACGAGAGCCGAGGGAGCCACGAGAACCGAGGGAGCCACGCGGGGCCCGCGGTGCCTCAACGGGGTACGGGCACATGGCCTCCTCCTCCTGCTGCTGCTGCTGCTGCTGCTGCTCCTTCCTCCTCCTCCTCCTGCTCCTCCTGCTCCTGCTCCTCCTGCTCCTTCCTCCTGCTCCTTCTCCTCCTCACCTGGGTACGGGCACACTGCCTCCTCCTCCTGCTGCTGCTGCTCCTGCTGCTCCTTCCTCCTCCTCCTGCTGCTCCTGCTGCTCCTTCCTCCTCCTCCTCCTGCTGCTCCTGCTGCTCCTTCCTCCTCCTCCTCCTGCTGCTCCTGCTGCTCCTTCTTGCTCCTTCTCCTGCTCCTGCTCCTTCCTCCTGCTCCTTCTCCTCCTCACCTGGGTACGGGCACATGGCCTCCTCCTCCTGCTGCTGCTGCTGCTGCTGCTCCTTCCTCCTGCTCCTCCTCCTCCTGCTCCTGCTGCTCCTTCCTCCTGCTCCTTCTCCTCCTCACTGGGGTACGGGCACACTGCCTCCTCCTCCTGCTGCTGCTGCTGCTGCTGCTCCTTCCTCCTGCTCCTGCTGCTCCTTCCTCCTGCTCCTGCTGCTCCTTCCTGCTCCTTCCTCCTGCTCCTTCTCCTCCTCACTGGGGTACGGGCACACTGCCTCCTCCTCCTGCTGCTGCTGCTCCTGCTGCTCCTTCCTCCTGCTCCTGCTGCTCCTTCCTCCTGCTCCTGCTGCTCCTTCCTGCTCCTTCCTCCTGCTCCTTCTCCTCCTCACCGGGGTACGGGCACACTGCCTCCTCCTCCTGCTGCTGCTGCTCCTGCTGCTCCTTCCTCCTCCTCCTCCTGCTGCTCCTGCTGCTCCTTCTTGCTCCTTCTCCTGCTCCTGCTCCTTCCTCCTCCTCCTCCTGCTCCTGCTGCTCCTTCCTCCTGCTCCTTCTCCTCCTCACCGGGGTACGGGCACACGGGGTACAGACACACCGCCTCCTCCTCCTGCTCCTTCCTCCTCCTCCTCCTCCTGCTCCTGCTCCCCCTCCTGCTCCTGCTCCTTCCTGCTCCTTTCCTCCTGCTCCTCCTTCTCCTCCTCCTGCTCCTTCCTGCTCCTTCTCCTGCTCCTGCTCCTTCCTCCTTCTCCTCCTCCTCCTGCTCCTGCTCCTTCCTACTCCCTTCCCTTCCCTTCCCTTCCCTTCCCTTCCCTTCCCTTCCCTTCCCTTCCCTTCCCAAACCTTCCCTTCCCTTCCCTTCCCTTCCCAAACCTTCCCTTCCCTTCCCTTCCCAAACCTTCCCTTCCCAAACCTTCCCTTCCCTTCCCAAACCTTCCCTTCCCAAACCTTCCCTTCCCAAACCTTCCCTTCCCTTCCCAAACCTTCCCTTCCCTTCCCAAACCTTCCCAAACCTTCCCAAACCTTCCCAAACCTTCCCAAACCTTCCCTCCCCTCCCCTCCCCTCCCCTCCCGTCCCTCACTCTGCTCCCCCCAGGCCGTGTCCCTGACCCAGGGGACCGGTTGGACATCGGGACGATCCAGCAGCACCTGGACTCGCTGCAGCTCCGGGACGGCACCGGGACCCCCCCCGGGACCCCCCGCGCCGGGACCGCCCGAGCCCGAGCAGGTACGGGGGCTGAGGGACCCCCTGAGGGATCCCACGGGGGCTGAGGGATCCCACGGGGGCTGAGGGATCCCCTGAGGGATCCCACGGGGGCTGAGGGATCCCACGGGGGCTGAGGGACCCCCTGAGGGATCCCACGGGGGCTGAGGGATCCCCTGAGGGATCCCATGGGGGCTGAGGGATCCCACGGGGGCTGAGGGATCCCCTGAGGGATCCCATGGGGGCTGAGGGATCCCCTGAGGAATCCCACGGGGGCTGAGGGATCCCATGGGGATTGAGGGATCCCAGGGGGGCTGAGGGATCCCATGGGGGCCTGAGGGATCCCACGGGGGCTGAGGGATCCCACGGGGATTGAGGGATCCCAGGGGGGCCTGAGGGATCCCAGGGGGGCTGAGGGATCCCAGGGGGGCCTGAGGGATCCCATAGGGATTGAGGGATCCCAGGGGGGCCTGAGGGATCCCACGGGGATTGAGGGATCCCACGGGGGCCTGAGGGATCCCATGGGGGCTGAGGGATCCCAGGGGGGCCTGAGGGATCCCACGGGGTCCAAGTGATCCCACGGGGATCGAGGGATCCCATGGGGGCTGAGGGATCCCCTGAGGGATCCCACAGGGCCTGAGAGATCCCATGGGATCCGAGTGATCCCACAGGGATTGAGGGATCCCATGGGGGCCCGAGGGATCCCACAGGGGCCTGAGGGATCTCCATTCCCATTCCTGTTCCCAGCCTAGGTGTACCCCCGTTCCCAGTGATGCTATTCCCATTCCAGGGCTGGCCATGCCCCCATTCCCATTCCCATTCCCATTATTCCCATTCCAGGGCTGGCCATGCCCCCATCCCCATTCCCAGTGACCTCCATTCCCATTCCAGGGCTGGCCGTGCCCCATTCCCATTATTCCCATTATTCCCATTATTCCCAGGGCTGGCCGTGCCCCATTCCCGTTCCCGTTATTCCCATTTATTCCCGTTATTCCCATTATTCCCATTCCCATTATTCCCAGGGCTGGCCGTGCCCCATTCCCATTCCCATTATTCCCATTATTCCCACTATTCCCTGTTCCAGGGCTGGCCGTGCCCCATTCCCATTATTCCCATTATTCCCATTATTCCCATTGTTCCCAGGGCTGGCCGTGCCCCATTCCCATTATTCCCATTATTCCCATTATTCCCATTATTCCCATTATTCCCATTATTCCCATTGTTCCCAGGGCTGGCCGTGCCCCATTCCCATTATTCCCATTATCCCTGTTCCAGGGCTGGCCGTGCCCCATTCCCATTATTCCCATTATTCCCATTATTCCCATTATTCCCATTATTCCCATTGTTCCCAGGGCTGGCCGTGCCCCATTCCCATTATTCCCATTATTCCCATTATTCCCATTATTCCCATTGTTCCCAGGGCTGGCCGTGCCCCATTCCCATTGTTCCCATTATTCCCATTATTCCCATTATTCCCATTATCCCCATTATTCCCATTATTCCCAGGGCTGGCCGTGCCCCACGTGCACGTTCATCAACAAGCCGACCCGCCCCGGGTGTGAGATGTGCAGCTGTGCCCGTCCCGCGGGGTACCGGGTACCGGGGGGGCACCGCCCCGACCCCATAGAGAGACAGCGGCTCCAGAGGGAGCGGGACGGGGCACGGCAGTGCCAGCAGGTAATGGGATATATGGGATATGGGATCTGTGGGATATGGGATATGGGGTATGGGATATATGGGATATATGGGATATGGGGTACCGGGTACCGGGGGGGCACCGCCCCGACCCCATAGAGAGACAGCGGCTCCAGAGGGAGCGGGACGGGGCACGGCAGTGCCAGCAGGTAATGGGGTATGGGATATATGGGGTATGGGATCTATGGGGTATGGGATATGGGGTACCGGGTACCGGGGGGGCACCAACCCGACCCCATAGAGAGACAGCGGCTCCAGAGGGAGTGGGACGGGGCACAGCAGTGCCAGCAGGTAATGGGATATATGGGATATGGGATATGGGATATATGGGATATGGGATATGGGGTACCGGGTACCGGGGGGGCACCGACCCGACCCCATAGAGAGACAGCGGCTCCAGAGGGAGCGGGACGGGGCACGGCAGTGCCAGCAGGTAATGGGGTATGGGATATATGGGGTATGGGATCTATGGGGTATGGGATATGGGGTACCGGGTACCGGGGGGGCACCGACCCGACCCCATAGAGAGACAGAGGCTGCAGAGGGAGCGGGACGGGGCACGGCAGTGCCAGCAGGTAATGGGATATGGGATATGGGATCTATGGGATATGGGGTATGGGATCTATGGGATATGGGGTATGGGGTACCGGGTACCGGGGGGGCACCGCCCCGACCCCATAGACAGACAGAGGCTGCAGAGGGAGCGGGACGGGGCACGGCAGTGCCAGCAGGTAATGGGATATATGGGATATGGGATATGGGATCTATGGGATATGGGATATGGGGTACCGGGTACCAGGGGGGCACCGACCCGACCCCATAGAGAGACAGAGACTGCAGAGGGAGCGGGACGGGGCACGGCAGTGCCAGCAGGTAATGGGGTCACAGGGGATCCATGGGGTATGGGATCCATGGGGTATGGGATCCATGGGGTATGGAATCCATGGGGTATGGGATATGGGGTAAGGGATCACAGGGGATCCATGGGGTATGGGATCCATGGGGTATGGGATCCATGGGGTATGGAATCCATGGGGTATGGGCTATGGGGTAAGGGATCACAGGGGATCCATGGGGTATGGGATCCATGGGGTATGGGATCCATGGGGTATGGGATATGGGGTAAGGGATCACAGGGGATCCATGGGGTATGGGATCACAGGGGGATCCAGCAGTACTGGGATCAGGGAGGGATGGGGCAGTGCCAGGGGGGATCCAGCAGTGCTGGGATCAGGGATCTGGCTGTACTGGGATCAGGGATGTGGCAGTGCTGGGATCAGGGATGTGGTCGTGCTGGGATCAGGGAGGGATCCAGCAGTACTGGGATCAGGGATGTGGCAGTACTGGGATCAGGGATGTGGTCATGCTGGGATCAGGGATGTGGCCGTGCTGGGATCAGGGATGTGGCCGTGCTGGGATCAGGGATGTGGCTGTACTGGGATCAGGGATGTGGCTGTACTGGGATCAGGGATGTGGCCGTGCTGGGATCAGGGAGGGATCTGGCAGTGCTGGGATCAGGGATCTGGCAGTACTGGGATCAGGCATGTGGCTGTGCTGGGATCAGGGATGTGGCTGTACTGGGATCAGGGATCTGGCAGTACTGGGATCAGGGATGTGGCAGTGCTGGGATCACAGGGGGATCCAGCTGTACTGGGATCAGGGATCTGGCAGTACTGGGATCAGGGATGTGGCCGTGCTGGGATCAGGGATGTGGCCGTGCTGGGATCAGGGATGTGGCTGTACTGGGATCAGGGATCCAGCTGTACTGGGATCAGGGATGTGGCAGTGCTGGGATCAGGGATGTGGTCATGCTGGGATCAGGGATGTGGCTGTGCTGGGATCAGGGCTGTGGCCGTGCTGGGATCAGGGATGTGGCAGTACTGGGATCAGGGATGTGGCTGTACTGGGATCAGGGATCTGGCAGTACTGGGATCAGGGATGTGGTCATGCTGGGATCAGGGATCTGGCAGTACTGGGATCAGGGCTGTGGCCGTGCTGGGATCAGGGATGTGGCTGTACTGGGATCAGGGATCTGGCAGTGCTGGGATCAGGGATCTGGCAGTGCTGGGATCAGGGCTGTGGCTGTACTGGGATCAGGGATGTGGCTGTACTGGGATCAGGGCTGTGGCTGTGCTGGGATCAGGGATCTGGCAGTACTGGGATCAGGGATGTGGCAGTGCTGGGATCAGGGATCTGGCAGTGCTGGGATCAGGGCTGTGGCCGTGCTGGGATCAGGGATGTGGCTGTACTGGGATCAGGGATCTGGCAGTGCTGGGATCAGGGATCTGGCAGTGCTGGGATCAGGGATGTGGCTGTACTGGGATCAGGGATCCAGCTGTACTGGGATCAGGGATCCAGCTGTACTGGGATCAGGGATGTGGCCGTGCTGGGATCACAGGGGGATCTGGCTGTACTGGGATCAGGGCTGTGGCCGTGCTGGCTCGGGGGGTCCGGCAGTAGGGGATGGATCCGGCGATTGCAGGGAGGGGCACTGGGATCCTGCGCCGCTCCAGGGAATGGGATGGGGCACGGGGGGGTCACACAGACACCCCCAGACCCAGCTGGGGCTGGGGCTCTGCAGGGGTCGGGGATCCAGCACCGGGATCTGCCCGGGAAGGGGCTGGTGGTGATCGGGGACAGGGCAGGGGCTGTGACACCCCCAGGGACAGGGACTGTGACACCCCCAGGGACAGGGCAGGGACTGTGACACCCCCAGGGACAGGGTGGGACTGTGACACCCCCAGGGACAGGGTGAGAGCTATGACACCCCCAGGGACAGGGTGGGAGCTGTGACACCCCCAGGGACAGGGACTGTGACACCCCCAGGGACAGGGACTGTGACACCCCCAGGGACAGGGCAGGGACTGTGACACCCCCAGGGACAGGGGCTGTGACACCCCAGGGACAGGGACTGTGACACCCCCAGGGACAGGGACTGTGACACCCCCAGGGACAGGGACTGTGACACCCCCAGGGACAGGGCAGGGACTGTGACACCCCCAGGGACAGGGACTGTGACACCCCCAGGGACAGGGTGGGAGCTGTGACACCCCCAGGGACAGGGACTGTGACACCCCCAGGGACAGGGACTGTGACACCCCCAGGGACAGGGCAGGGACTGTGACACCCCCAGGGACAGGGGCTGTGACACCCCAGGGACAGGGACTGTGACACCCCCAGGGACAGGGACTGTGACACCCCCGGGGACAGGGTGGGGGCTGTGACACCCCCAGGGACAGGGTGGGAGCTGTGACACCCCCAGGGACAGGACAGGGGCTGTGACACCCCCAGGGACAGGGGCTGTGACACCCCCAGGGACAGGGTGGGACTGTGACACCCCCAGGGACAGGGCAGGGACTGTGACACCCCCAGGGACAGGGACTGTGACACCCCCAGGGACAGGACAGGGACTGTGACACCCCCAGGGACAGGGACTGTGACACCCCCAGGGACAGGGACTGTGACACCCCCAGGGACAGGGGCTGTGACACCACCAGGGACAGGACAGGGGCTGTGACACCCCCAGGGACAGGGGCTGTGACACCCCCAGGGACAGGGGCTGTGACACCCCCAGGGACAGGGGCTGTGACACCCCCGGGGACAGGGGCTGTGACACCCCCAGGGACAGGGGCTGTGACACCCCCAGGGACAGGGGCTGTGACACCCCCAGGGACAGGGCAGGGGCTGTGACACCACCGGGGACAGGGTGGGAGCTGTGACACCCCCAGGGACAGGGACTGTGACACCCCCAGGGACAGGGGCTGTGACACCCCCGGGGACAGGGGCTGTGACACCCCCAGGGACAGGGGGGGACTGTGACACCCCCAGGGATGGGGGGGGAGCTGTGACACCCCCAGGGACGGGGGGGGACTGTGACACCCCCAGGGACAGGGACTGTGACACCCCCAGGGATGGGGGGGGACTGTGACACCCCCAGGGACAGGGTGGGACTGTGACACCCCCAGGGACAGGGACTGTGACACCCCCAGGGACAGGGTGGGACTGTGACACCCCCCCAGGGACAGGGCAGGGGCTGTGACGCCCCCAGGGACAGGACAGGGACTGTGACACCCCCAGGGACAGGGACTGTGACACCCCCAGGGACAGGGGCTGTGACACCCCCAGGGACAGGGACTGTGACACCCCCAGGGACAGGGGCTGTGACACCCCCAGGGACAGGGACTGTGACACCCCCAGGGACAGGGACTGTGACACCCCCAGGGACAGGGACTGTGACACCCCCAGGGACAGGGGCTGTGACACCCCCAGGGATGGGGGGGGACTGTGACACCCCCAGGGACAGGGTGGGAGCTGTGACACCCCCAGGGACAGGGGCTGTGACACCCCCAGGGACAGGGCAGGGACTGTGACACCCCCAGGGACAGGGACTGTGACACCCCCAGGGACAGGGCAGGGGCTGTGACACCCCCAGGGACAGGGACTGTGACACCCCCAGGGACAGGGACTGTGACACCCCCAGGGACAGGGACAGGGACTGTGACACCCCCAGGGACAGGGACTGTGACACCCCCAGGGACAGGGGCTGTGACACCCCCAGGGATGGGGGGGGACTGTGACACCCCCAGGGACAGGGCAGGGACTGTGACACCCCCAGGGACAGGGTGGGAGCTGTGACACCCCCAGGGACAGGGCAGGGGCTGTGACACCCCCAGGGACAGGGCAGGGACTGTGACACCCCCAGGGACAGGGTGGGACTGTGACACCCCCAGGGCAGGGACTGTGACACCCCCAGGGACAGGGACTGTGACACCCCCAGGGACAGGGACTGTGACACCCCCAGGGACAGGGGCTGTGACACCCCCAGGGACAGGGCAGGGACTGTGACACCCCCAGGGACAGGGCAGGGACTGTGACACCCCCAGGGACAGGGTGGGATCTGTGACACCCCCAGGGACAGGACAGGGACTGTGACACCCCCAGGGCAGGGCAGGGACTGTGACACCCCCAGGGACAGGGTGGGACTGTGACACCCCCAGGGACAGGGACTGTGACACCCCCAGGGACAGGGGCTGTGACACCCCCAGGGACAGGGTGGGACTGTGACACCCCCAGGGACAGGGACTGTGACACCCCCAGGGACAGGGGCTGTGACACCCCCAGGGACAGGGGCTGTGACAACCCCCAGGGACAGGGGCTGTGACACCCCCAGGGACAGGGCAGGGGCTGTGACACCCCCAGGGACAGGGACTGTGACACCCCCAGGGGCAGGTACCAGGATCGGGAGATCCACCAGTACTGGGACTGGAAGGATGTGGCAGTGCCAGGACTGGGGGATCCAACAGTGCTGGAATTTGGGGGGATCTGTCAGTGCTGGATCAGGGGATCTGTCAGTGCTGGATCAGGGGATCTGTCAGTGCTGGATCAGGGGATCTGTCAGTGCTGGATCAGGGATCTGTCAGTGCTGGATCAGGGGGATCTGTCAGTGCTGGATCAGGGGATCTGTCAGTGCTGGATCAGGGGATCTGTCAGTGCTGGATCAGGGGATCTGTCAGTGCTGGGATCAGGGGATCTGTCAGTGCTGGATCAGGGGATCTGTCAGTGCTGGATCAGGGGGATCTGTCAGTGCTGGATCAGGGGATCTGTCAGTGCTGGGATCAGGGGATCTGTCAGTGCTGGATCAGGGGATCTGTCAGTGCTGGATCAGGGGATCTGTCAGTGCTGGGATCAGGGATCTGTCAGGGCTGGATCAGGGGATCTGTCAGTGCTGGATCAGGGGGATCTGTCAGTGCTGGGATCAGGGGATCTGTCAGTGCTGGGATCAGGGGATCTGTCAGTGCTGGGATCAGGGCATCTGTCAGTGCTGGGATCAGGGGATCTGTCAGTGCTGGATCAGGGGGATCTGTCAGTGCTGGATCAGGGGATCTGTCAGTGCTGGATCAGGGGATCCGTCAGTGCTGGATCTGGGGATCTGTCAGTGCTGGGATCTGGGGATCTGTCAGTGCTGGATCAGGGGATCTGTCAGTGCTGGATCAGGGGATCTGTCAGTGCTGGATCAGGGGGATCTGTCAGTGCTGGATCAGGGGATCTGTCAGTGCTGGATCAGGGGATCCGTCAGTGCTGGATCTGGGGATCTGTCAGTGCTGGATCAGGGGATCTGTCAGTGCTGGATCAGGGGATCTGTCAGTGCTGGGATCAGGGGATCTGTCAGTGCTGGATCAGGGGGATCTGTCAGGGCTGGATCAGGGGGATCTGCCAGTGCTGGGATCAGGAGGATCCAGCAGGATCCAGCAGTATCCCCCCGGGATCAGGGGGTCCCTCTCTCCACACTCCCCTCCCCTGCCCTGAGGAGCCGTCAGGGGGCACATTCCCAGCCCCAGGATCCATTCCCAGCCCCAGGATCTGTTCCCAGGATCCATTCCCAGCCCCAGGATCTGTTCCCAGCCCCAGGATCTGTTCCCAGCCCCAGGATCTGTTCCCAGCCCCGGGATCCATTCCCAGCCCCGGGATCTGTTCCCAGCCCTGGGATCCGTTCCCAGCCCCGGGATCCATCCCCATTCCACAGCCCCAGGATCTGTTCCCAGCCCTGGGATCTGTTCCCAGCCCTGGGATCCATTCCCAGCCCCAGGATCCATTCCCAGCCCCGGGATCCATTCCCAGCCCCGGGATCTGGTCCCAGCCCCAGGATCTGGTCCCAGCCCCAGGATCTGTTCCCAGCCCCAGGATCCATTCCCAGCCCCGGGATCCATTCCCAGCCCCGGGATCCATCCCCATTCCCAGCCCCAGGATCTGTTCCCAGGATCTGTTCCCAGGATCCATTCCCAGCCCCGGGATCTGTTCCCAGCCCCGGATCCATCCCCATTCCCAGCCCCGTGGGGGGGCTCCCCTGGGACCCCGGGGGGCTCGGGGCCCGGCACTGACGGATCCTTCTCCTCTCTCTCCCTCTGCCGGATCCCGCCGGGAGCAGCCCCGGAGCGAGGACGGCCCCGGGTCCCTGGAGGACTTCATCCACCTCTGCTCCGAGTTCGGATAGTGCCCCGGGACCCCCAGGGACCCCCGGGACCTCCCCGGACCCACAGGACCCCCAGGGACCCCCGGGACCCCCCCAGATCCCCGGGACCCCCAGGGGACCCCCGGGACCTCCCCGGACCCACAGGACCCCCAGGGACCCCCGGGACCCCCCCAGATCCCCGGGACCCCCCCCAGATCCCCGGGACTCCCAGGGACCCACAAGACCCCCAGGGACCCCTGGAAATGCCCCAGACCCACGAGACCCCTAGGGACCCCCAGGACCCCCCCAGACCCCCGGGACCCCCCCGCACCCACCAGACCCCCAGGGGACCCCCGGGACCCCCCCAGACCCCCAGGACCCCCCTGGACCCACGAGACCCCCAGGGGACCCCCAGGAACCCCCGGACCCATGAGACCCCCCTGGACCCACGAGACCCCCAGGGGACCCCCAGGGCCCCCCCAGACCCCCAGGACCCCCCCGGACCCACGAGACCCCCAGAGCCCCCTCTGGCCTCCTGGGATCCCCACGGACTCTGCCCGGGACCCATCCGGCCCCCCCGAACCCCCAGGGACACCCCCGGGACCCCTCTGGACCCCTGGGAACCCCCAGGACCCCTCTGGACCCCTGGGAACCCCCGGGACCCCTCTGGACCCCTGGGAACCCCCGGGACCCCCCGAACCCCCAGGGACACCCCCGGGACCCCTCTGGACCCCCGGGACCCCCAGAACCCCCAGGGACACCCCCGGGACCCCTCTGGACCCATGAGACCCCCAGGGAACCCCCTCTGGACCCCCGGGATCCCCCAGACCCCCGGGACCCCCCTGACCCCCCCATGCCCAGCCCCGGGTGGGTTCTGGAACGTTCTGCGGGGGGGGGGGGGGGATGTGCCGCTCGCTGGGGTGGGGGGGCTCACAGGGGGGTCCCACCCCCCGGGGTGAGGGCAGGGGGGGTCAGGGGGGTCAGGGGGGTCAGTGGGGTCAGTCCCAGCACTGCCCCTTCAGGGGGGGCAGCTCGGGGGGTCTCAGGCCCAGGGGGGCCGGGGGGGCCGTGCTGGGGGTACCACGGGGGGGGGGCTGAACTCAGGGAATCGCAGCTGGGGGGCTCAGCTGGGGGGGTTTGAGCTCTGGGGGGCTCTGAGGCTCAGGGGGGGTCTCATGTTGGGGGGGCTGTGCTATGGGGTACCACGGGGTGGGGGCTGAACTCAGGGAATCGCAGCCTGGGGGGCTCAGATGAGGGGGGTTGTGCTCTGGAGGGCTCAGGTTGGGGGGGTTTGAGCTCTGGGGGTCTCTGAGGCTCTGGGGGGCTCAGCTGGGGGGGTTTGAGCTCTGGGGGTCTCAGGTTGGGGGGGTTTGAGCTCTGGGGGTCTCTGAGGCTCAGGGGGGGCTCAGCTGGGGGGGTTTGAGCTCTGGGGGTCTCAGGTTGGGGGGTTTGTGCTGTGGGTACCACGGTTGGGGGGCTGAACTCAGGGAATTGCAGCTTGGGGGGGCTCAGCTGGGGGGGTTGAGCTCTGGGGGTCTCTGAGGCTCAGGGGGGGCTCAGCTGGGGGGGGTTGAGCTCGGGGGGTCTCAGCTTGGGGGGTCTCACATTGGGGGGGGCCGTGCTGTGGTACCACGGGTGGGGGCTGAACTCAGGGAATCGCAGCCTGGGGGGCTCAGGTTGGGGGGGTTTGAGCTCTGGGGGTCTCTGAGGCTCGGGGGGGGCTCAGCTGGGGGGGTTTGTGCTGTGGGTACCACAGTTGGGGGGCTGAACTCAGGGAGTTGCAGCTTGGGGGGTCTCACACTGGAGGGTTTGAGCTCTGGGGGTCTCATGTTGGGGGTTTGAGCTCTGGGGGTCTCTGAGGCTCAGGGGGGGGCTCAGATGAGGGGGGTTGTGCTCTGGGGGGCTCAGCTGGGGGGGGTTGAGCTCTGGGGGTCTCTGAGGCTCAGGGGGGTCTCACATTGGGGGGATTGTATTTTGGGGGTCTCTGAGGCTCTGGGGGTCTCAGGTTGGGGGGGTTGTACTTTGGGGGTCTCTGAGGCTCGGGGGGGTCTCACATTGGGGGGGTTGTACTTTGGGGGTCTCTGAGGCTCGGGGGGGGTCTCAGGTTGGGGGGGTTTGTGCTCTGGGGGTCTCTGAGGCTCGGGGGGTCTCATGTTTTTGTGCTCTGGGGGTCTCTGAGGCTCGGGGGGGTCTCACATTGGGGGTTTGTGCTCTGGGGGTCTCTGAGGCTCAGGGGGGTCTCACATTGGGGGGGTTGTACTTTGGGGGTCTCTGAGGCTCGAGGGGTCTCACATTGGGGGGGGTTGCACTTTGGGGGTCTCTGAGGCTCGGGGGGTCTCAGCCCTCTCCCAGCACCGTCCCTGTGGCACTGAGGGAATGGGAGTGGGGGGTGAGGGGGGTCCTGCCTGAGCTGTGGCCCCGGTTTGGGGTCCCCGGTTCCTGTGCCCCCATTAAAGCCTCGTCCCACCCACCTGGCTCCGCCGGCTCCTTGTGCTGGGGGGGTCTGGGGGGGTCTGGGGGGGGGGTCTATGGGGGTCTGAGGGTGACTGGGGGGGTCTGGGGGATGACTGGGGGGGTCTGGGGGATGACTGGGGGGGTCTGGGGGGGGTCTGGGGGGTGACTGGGGGGGTCTGGGGGTGACTGGGGGGGTCTGGGGGGGTCTGGGGGGCAGCAGCGGGGGGGGAACCTGTTCCCAGCAGGGCAGAGCCCAATCCTGGGGCTCCCCTGCAGCGTCTGCAGGGCCAAAATAGGGGAAAGTGCCCCCAGAATGTCCCTGGGGACCCTCAGGGTGTCCCTGACCGGGGCTGTTCCCTGCCCAGGCCATTCCCATTCCCAACCAGGACATTCCCATTCCCAACCAGGCCATTCCCATTCCCTGCCCAGGCTGTTCCCATTCCCTGCCCAGGCCATTCCCATTCCTAACCAGGCCATTCCCATTCCCTGCCCAGGACATTCCCATTCCCTGCCCAGGCCATTCCCATTCCCTGCCCAGGACGTTCCCATTCCCTGCCCAGGCCATTCCCATCCGTGACTGGTGCCATTCCTTACAGTTCCCAGTCCATGACCAGGATTCCCCTCACGGGGCAGTTCCTGCCTGGGGCTGTTCCTGTCCCTCCTGGGCTGTTCCCATTCCCTGCCCAGGGCTGTTCCCATTCCCTGCCCAGGGCTGTTCCCATTCCCTGCCCGGGGCTGTTCCCATTCCCTGCCCGGGGCTGTTCCTGTCCCTCCTGGGCTGTTCCCATTCCATGCCCAGGGCTGTTCCCATTCCATACCCAGGGCTGTTCCCATTCCCTGCCCAGGGCTGTTCCCATTCCCTGCCCAGGGCTGTTCCCATTCCATGCCCGGGGCTGTTCCCATTCCATGCCCAGGGCTGTTCCCATTCCCTGCCCAGGGCTGTTCCCATTCCATGCCCAGGGCTGTTCCCATTCCATGCCCGGGGCCGTTCCCATTCCCTGCCCGGGGCTGTTCCTGTCCCTGCTGGGCCTGTTCCCATTCCATGCCTGGGGCTGTTCCCATTCCATGCCCAGGGCCGTTCCCATTCCGTGCCCGGGGCATTCCCATCCTTGCTGGAGCCATTCCCATTCCTGAGGGGTCTGTTCCCATTCCTGAGGGGCTGTTCCCATTCCTGAGGGGTCTGTTCCCATTCCTGCTGGAGCCATTCCCATTCCTGAGGGGCCGTTCCCATTCCTGAGGGGTCTGTTCCCATTCCTGAGGGGTCTGTTCCCATTCCTGAGGGGTCTGTTGCTATTCCTGGCCGGGCTGTTCCTGTCCCTGACCGTTCCTGTTTCTGATGAGCTCATTCCCCTTCCACCCCTGGAGCCATTCCCAGTCCTGACTGGGCTGTTCCTTACTGGGGCCGTTCCTTGCGGCTCTCATTCCTGCCTGGGGCTGTTCCCAACCCGACAGGGCTGTTCCCATTCCCACAGGGACTGTTCCTGTTCCCACAGGGACTGTTCTCATCGCACAAACCCTGACAGTTCTGTCCCTCTCTGTTCCCATTCCCACTGGGGCCATTCCTGTCCCTGACAGGCCGTTCCCATTCCTGTTCCCATTCCTGTTCCCATTCCTGTTCCCATTCCTGTTCCCGCTCCTGAGGGGCTGTTCCTGTTCCCTGCTGGGACTGTTCCATGGCCAGTGCCATTCCTGCCCCTCAGTGGGGCTGTTCCCGTCCCCGAGGGGCTGTTCCTGTCTCCTACCAGAGCTGTTCCCATTCCTGATGGGATCATTCCCAGTGGCCCTGCTGGGCTGTTCCATGGGCAGTGTCGTTCTTGTTTTGTCCTGGGACCGTTCCCATCCCTGCTGGGCCTGTCCCTCACCATTCCCATTCCCCCTGGTGCCGTTCCCATTCCCCCTGGTGCCGTTCCCATTCCCACTGGGACCGTTCCCAGCCCTGCTGGGTCTGTCCCTCACCATTCCCATTCCCACTGGTGCTGTTCCCATCCCTGCTGGGGCCGTTCCCATTCCCACTGGTGCTGTTCCCATTCCCAGTGGTGCTGTTCCCATCCCTGCTGGGCCTGTCCCTCACCATTCCCATTCCCCCTGGTGCTGTTCCCGTTCCCACTGGGGCTGTTCCCATCCCCATTCCCAGCGAGGCAGTTCCCGTTCCCAATCCCTTTGCCATTCCCAATCCCGCTCCCATTCCCACTCCCACTCCCATTCCCAATCCTTCTGCCATTCCCAATCCCATTCCCATCCCAATCCCATTCCCAATCCCGTTCCCAATCCCACTCCTGTTCCCAATCCCATTCCCACTCCCATCCCCACTCCCGCTCCCGTTCCCAATCCCTCTCCCTCCCCCCAGGCCCTGGAGGCGGAGCGGCAGCAGAACTTCCAGCAGCTGCTGCGAGCGGAGGAGTCGGAGCTGGTGCCGAACCCGGAGCCCCTGGAATGTGGGATCTGCCTGCAGGACGTGCCGGCCGGGCAGGGGGTGCTGCTGCGGGACTGCCTGCACAGCTTCTGCAGGTACCCCGGGACCCCCCTACTGCACCCCAGACCCCCCTACAGCACCCCAGACCCCCCTACTGCACCCCATCACAGTGACCCCCCTGCTGCGGGACTGCCTGCACAGCTTCTGCAGGTACCCCCCCCTGGGGACAGCCCTGACACCCCCCTACTGCACCCCAGACCCCCCTACAGCACCCCAGACCCCCCTACAGCACCCCATCACAGTGACCCCCCTGCTGCGGGACTGCCTGCACAGCTTCTGCAGGTACCCCGGGAGGGACCCCCCTACAGCACCCCAGACCCCTCTGCAGCACCCCAGACCCCTCTACACCACCCCATCACAGTGACCCCCCTGCTGCGGGACTGCCAGCACAGCTTCTGCAGGTACCCGGGACCCTGAGACCCCCTACAGCACCCCAGACCCCCCTACTGCACCCCAGACCCCCTACAGCACCCCCAGACCCCCCTACAGCACCCCAGACCCCCCTACTGCACCCCCAGACCCCCCTACAGCACCCCAGACCCCCCTACAGCACCCCCTCTACACCCCCCCCCATCACAGTGACCCCCCTGCTGCGGGACTGCCAGCACAGCTTCTGCAGGTACCCGGGACCCTGAGACCCCCTACAGCACCCCAGACCCCCCTACTGCACCCCAGACCCCCTACAGCACCCCCAGACCCCCCTACAGCACCCCAGACCCCCCTACTGCACCCCCAGACCCCCCTACAGCACCCCAGACCCCCCTACAGCACCCCCTCTACACCCCCCCCCATCACAGTGACCCCCCTGCTGCGGGACTGCCTGCACAGCTTCTGCAGGTACCCGGGACCCCCCTACAGCACCCCCAGACCCCCCCTACTGCACCCCAGACCCACTACAGCGACCCCAGACCCCCTACTGCACCCCCAGACCCCCCTACTGCACCCCATCACAGTGACCCCCCTGCTGCGGGACTGCCTGCACAGCTTCTGCAGGTACCCGGGAGGAACCCTGAGACCCCCTACAGCACCCCCAGACCCCCTACAGCGACCCCAGACCCCCTACAGCGACCCCAGACCCCCCTACTGCACCCCAGACCCACTACAGCGACCCCAGACCCCCCCTACAGCGACCCCATACCCCCCTACAGCGACCCCAGACCCCCTACAGCGACCCCAGACCCCCCTACTGCACCCCAGACCCCCCTACAGCACCCCCAGACCCCCTACTGCACCCCCAGACCCCTCTACACCACCCCATCACAGTGACCCCCCTGCTGCGGGACTGCCTGCACAGCTTCTGCAGGTACCCGGGAGGGACCCCCCCTGGGGATGGGCCTGAGACCCCCTACAGCGACCCCAGACCCCCCTACAGCACCCCCAGACCCCCCTACTGCACCCCCAGACCCCTCTGCAGCACCCCCAGACCCCCTACAGCACCACCCCCCATCACAGTGACCAGCCCTGAGACCCCCCTACAGCACCCCCAGACCCCCCTACAGCACCCCCAGACCCCCCCTACAGCACCACCTCCCATCACAGTGACCCTCCCACCATCACAGTGACCCCCCCCACTGTCACAGTGACCTCCCCCATCACAGTGACCAGCTCTGAGACCCCCCTACAGCACCCCTAGGGCTGGCCCTGGGACCCCCCCCCATCACAGTGACCCCCCCATCACAGTGACCCCCCCCACTATCACAGTGACCAGCTCTGAGACCCCCCCCACTGTCACAATGACCAGCCCCAAGACCCCCCCCACTGTCACCAGGACCAGCCCTGAGCCCCCCCTCACAGTGACCAGCCCCAAGACCCCCCCACCATCACCAGGACCAGCCCTGAGCCCCTCCCCGTGACTGGCCCTGAGACCCCCCCCCATGAACAGTGACACCCCCCTCACCCCCAGCACAGCTCCAGACCCCCCAGTTACTGTGACCTGCCCTCAGAGCCCCCCAAACAGTGACACCCCCCCATGAACAGTGACACCCCCTCACCCCCAGCACAGCTCCAGACCCCCCCAGTTACTGTGACCAGCCCTGAGCCCCCCCCAAACAGTGACACCCCCCCATGAACAGTGACACCCCCCCCATGAACAGTGACACCCCCCTCAGCCCCCCCATGAACAGTGACACCCCCTCACCCCCAGCACAGCTCCAGACCCCCCCAATTTCTGTGACCAGACCCCCCCAGTTACTGTGACCAGCCCTGAGCCCCCCCCATGAACAGTGACACCCCCCTCAGCCCCCAGCACAGCTCCAGACCCCCCAATTACTGTGACCTGCCCTCAGAGCCCCCCCCAAACAGTGACACCCCCCCATGAACAGTGACACCCCCTCACCCCCAGCACAGCTCCAGACCCCCCCAATTACTGTGACCTGCCCTCAGAGCCCCCCCATGAACAGTGACACCCCCCATGAACAGTGACACCCCCTCAGCCCCCCCATGAACAGTGACACCCCCTCCCCCCCAGCACAGCTCCAGACCCCCCCAATTACTGTGACCTGCCCTCAGAGCCCCCCCATGAACAGTGACACCCCCCCATGAACAGTGACACCCCCTCAGCCCCCCCATGAACAGTGACACCCCCTCCCCCCCAGCACAGCTCCAGACCCCCCAATTTCTGTGACCAGCCCTCAGAGCCCCCCCACCCTCACAGGGAGTGGCCCCCAGAACCCTCCCCCAACCCCCCTGGCCTGGTGACCCCCCCTGAGCCCCCCCTGGCCCCGGGACCCCCCCGGTGACCCCCCCCTTTCCCAGGGAGTGCCTGCGCCAGGTGATCAACTACAGCGAGGAGCCGCTGGTGGGGTGTCCCTTCCGGGATGTCACCTACACCTGTGCCAGTCACCTGCAGGAGAGGGAGATCCGAGCGGTGCGTGGGCATGGGGGGCACTGGGGGGGCACTGGGGGGCACGGGGGGGGCACTGGGGGGTCACTGGGGGTCCCTGTCACCTACACCTGTGACAGTCACCTGCAGGAGAGGGAGATCCGAGCGGTGCGTGGGGCTGGGGGGCACTGGGGGGTACGGGGGGGGTCACTAGGGGGTCACTGGGGGGGCACTGGGGGGGTCCCTGGGGTGTCCCTTCCGGGATGTCACCTACACCTGTGCCAGTCACCTGCAGGAGAGGGAGATCCGAGCGGTGGGTGGGGATGGGGGGCACTGGGGGGGTCCCGGGGGGTCATTGGGGTGTCCCTTCCGGGATGTCACCTACACCTGTGACAGTCACCTGCAGGAGAGGGAGATCCGAGCGGTGGGTGGGGCTGGGGGGCACTGGGGGGCACCGGGGGGGCACTGGGAGGGCACTGGGGGGGTCACTGGGGGTCCCTGTCACCTACACCTGTGACAGTCACCTGCAGGAACAGGAGATCCACACGGTGGGTGGGCATGGGGGCAC
The DNA here is from genome assembly GCF_036250125.1 of Pseudopipra pipra. Taxonomy (NCBI): domain Eukaryota; kingdom Metazoa; phylum Chordata; class Aves; order Passeriformes; family Pipridae; genus Pseudopipra; species Pseudopipra pipra. Next base: position 13,039 of record NC_087549.1, on the reverse strand, counting down.
TGGGGGGGTCACCGGAGGTCACTGGGGGGTCACTGGGGTGTTCCCACTTACCTGCAGGAGATCCCGGTGGTGGGTGGGTGGTCCTGGGGGGGTGGGTGACACCCCCGGGTGTCACTGATCCCGTGGGTGGGTGTCAGTGAGAGGGGGGGTCCCGGCAGCGCCGGTGTCCCCCCGGGCACCGGCGGGTCCTGGAGTGGGGTTTGGTGGCCCGGGGTGGGGGTGGGGGTGGCCCGGGGGTCGCGGGCAGCCCCGTGCCAATGTCCCCGATCCACAGCTGGTGTCACCAAATGGGGTTTGGTGGCCCGGGGGTGGGTGTGGGTGGCCCGGGGGTCGGGGCAGCCCCACTCCAATGTCCCCGATCCGCAGCTGGTGTCCCCCGAGGAGCACCGGCGGTTCCTGGAGCGGGGTTTGGTGGCCCGGGGGTGGGTGTGGGTGGCCCGGGGGTGGGTGTTGGTGGCCCGGGGATGGGTGTGGGTGGCCCAGGGCAGGGTGTGGGTGGCTCGGGGGTCCCGGCAGCCCCACACCAATGTCCCCGTGTCACAGCTGGTGTCCCCCGAGGAGCACCGGCGGTTCCTGGAGCGGGGTTTGGTGTCCCGGGGGTGGGTGTGGGTGTCCCGGGGGTGGGTGTGGGTGGCCCGGTGGTCCCGGCAGCCCCACTCCAATGTCCCCAATCCGCAGCTGGTGTCCCCCGAGGAGCACCGGCGGTTCCTGGAGCGGGGCCTGGCTCTGGCCGAGCGGCGCAGCCAGAACAGCTTCCACTGCCGGGGCCGGGACTGCCCGGGCTGGTGCTTCTACGAGGACGCCGTGAACGAGTTCCCCTGCCCCTTGTGCGGGGCCCTCAACTGCCTCCTGTGCAAGGTGAGCCCGGGGGGGGCTCGGGGGGGTCCCGGGGGGGCGTCAGCACTGACCCCCTCGCCCCCCAGGCCATCCACGAGGGGCAGAACTGCCGCCAGTACCAGGACGAGCTGCAGCTGCGGGCGCAGCACGACGCGGCCGCGCGGCAAACCAGCGACATGCTGCAGGTCTGGGGGCTCGGGGGGCTCGGGGGGGGGAACCGGGGGGTCCCCGCGCCCCTGACCCCCCTCCCTGCGCCCCCCCAGACGCTGGTGCAGCGGGGGGAGGCCATGCACTGCCCCACGTGCCGCATCGTGGTGCAGAAGAAGGACGGGTGCGACTGGATCCCGCTGCACCGTGTGCCAGACCGAGATCTGCTGGGTCACCCGCGGGCCGCGATGGGGGCCGGCGGTGAGGGGGGGTCCTGGGGGGTCCTGGGGATCCCCCTGTGCCAGACCGAGATCTGCTGGGTCACCCGCGGGCCGCGATGGGGGCCGGCGGTGAGGGGGGGGTCCTGGGGGGACACCGGGGGGTCCTGGGGATCCCCCTGTGCCAGACCGAGATCTGCTGGGTCACCCGTGGGCCGCGATGGGGGCTGGCGGTGAGGGGGGGTCCTGGGGGGGCTGAGGGGGTCCTGGGGGGTCCTGGGGATCCCCCTGTGCCAGACCGAGATCTGCTGGGTCACCCGCGGGCCGCGATGGGGGCCGGCGGTGAGGGGGGGTCCTGGGGGACACTGGGGGGACACTTGGGGGGTCTCGGGGTCAGGGGGGTCCTTCGGGGGACACCGGGGGGGTCCTGGAGTGAGGGGGAGTCCTTGGGGGGCTGGGGATCCCCCTGTGCCAGACGGAGATCTGCTGGGTCACCCGCGGGCCGCGATGGGGGGCCGGCGGTGAGGGGGGGGTCCGAGGGGGGCTGAGGGGTTCCTGGGGGGGCTGAGGGGGTCCTGGGGGGGCTGGGGATCCCCCTGTGCCAGACCGGGATCTGCTGGGTCACCCACGGGCTGCGCTGGGGGCCGGCGGTGAGGGGGGCGGGGGGGGGACACCGGGGGGGTCCTTGGGGGGCGGGGGGGGACACCGGGGGGGTCCTTGGGGTGAGGGGGGGTCCTGGGGGGGCTGGGGGGACACCGGGGGGATCCTCGGGGTCAGGGGGGGTCCTTGGGGGGCTGGGGGACACTGGGGGGGCTGGGGATCCCCCTGTGCCAGACGGAGATCTGCTGGGTCACCCCGCAGGCCGCGATGGGGGCCAGCGGTGAGGGGGGTCCTGGGGGGACACCGGGGGGTCCTGGGGATCCCCCTGTGCCAGACCGAGATCTGCTGGGTCACCCGCAGGCCGCGATGGGGGCCAGCGGTGAGGGGGGTCCTGGGGGGCTGGGGGGACACCGGGGGGGTCCCAGGGTCAGCAGAGGGGTCTGGGGGGGACTGGGGGGACCCCGAGGTCAGGGGGGGTCCTTGGGGGTCTGGGGGACCCCGGGGGTCACCGAAGGGCCGTGCTGGGGGATGGGGGTGAGTTAGAGGCTCTCAGGGGGCTCCTGGGGGTCACCAAAGGAGGCTGGGGGGGGGGTCCGGAGGGAGCTGGGGGACCCCAGGACTGGGGGGGAGTGAGGGGGGCACGGAGTGACCCCGGGGGGGGCTCTGACCTCTGACCTTGTCCTCCCCAGGGCCCCGGGGACACCAGTGCCGGGTGTCGCTGCAACGTGAACGGGCAGAGGTGCCACCCCCGGTGCCAGAACTGCCACTGACCCCCCCGGGCCACCCCCGTGGGGACGGGACGGGCACAGGGACCCCCGGGGACCCCGAGGGACGGGACGGGCACAGGGACCCCCGGGGACCCCGAGGGACGGACGGGGCCGCGCCCGGGGCTGAGCGCGGGCACAGGGGAGCGCCACGGCCTTGGGGACAGCCAGGACGGACACGGGGACAGCGGACGGACAGAGGGACGGAGCGGACGGACAGAGGGACGGACACGGCGTGGGGAGGAGCCGCGGGCACCGGGACAGCTCCGGGGGCTCTGCCCGCAGGGGGGGGCCCCACGGTGGGCACAGCACGGCCCGGGGGGGGCAATAAACCACCTGAGTGACACGGCTGCGAGGAGAGGGATGGGGATGGGGACAGGGATGGGGACGGGGATGGGGACGGGGACAGGGACAGGGATGGGGACAGGGATGGGACAGGGATGGGACAGGGGGGGCCAATAAACCACCTGAGTGACACGGCTGCCAGGACAGGGATGGGGACAGGGACAGCGTTCACCCCCCAGGATGGGGACACGGACACGGGATCACAGCCTGGGGTGGGGCTGTGGGGAACCTGCCCTGAATGAGACCCCAAAAACAGCCGGGGCTGCAGCGGGCACGTGGCACCGGCACAGCCGGTGCCCACAGCTGGGCACACCCAGCCCCATACCCAGCCCCACACCCTGCCCCATGGGCACAGCCTGAGCCACAGCTGGGTACGACCAGCCCCACATCCAGCCCCATAGCGAGAGCCACGGGCACACCCAGCCCCACATCCAGCCCCATAACGAGCCACGGGCACACCCAGCCCCACATCCAGCCCCATAATGAGCCAAGGGCACACTCTGCCCCATGGGCACAGCCTGAGCCACAGCTGGGTACACCCAGCCCCACATCCAGCCCCATAACCAGAGCCACGGGCACACCCAGCCCCACATCCAGCCCCATAACCAGAGCCACGGGCACAGCCAGGCCCGCCCCAGGTACAGCCAAACTCACCTCACGGGCACAGCCAGACCCACAGTCAGACCCACCTGTGGGCACAGCTGGGACCACCCGATGGGCACAGCCAGACCCACAGTCAGACCCACACCACGGGCACAACCTGGCCCATGCCCAGACCCTCTCCCTGGGTACAACCAGACCTGCCCTGGGCACAACCTGACCCCTGCCCAGACCCCTCCCTGGGCACAACCAGACCCACTCCACGGGTACCAGACCCAGACCCACCCAGGTACAGCCAGACCCACCTGTGGGCACAGCTGGGACCACCCCACGGGCACAGCCAGACCCACAGTCAGACCCACACCACGGGCACAACCTGGCCCATGCCCAGCCCCTCTCCCTGGGTACAACCAGACCCTGCCCTGGGCACAAACCTGACCCTCAACCAGACCTGCCCTGGGCACAGCCAGACCCTCTCCCTGGGTACCAGACCTGCCCCTGGGCACAGCCAGCCCCGTTCCATGGGCACAACTGGCCCCACACCACAGACACATCCAGCCCCAGATCCCAGAACGATCCAGCCCCAGCTCCAGCCCCAGATCCCAAAACGATCCAGCCTCAGATCCTGGAATGATCCAGCCCCAGATCCCAGAACAATCCAGCCCCAAATCCAGCCCCAGATCCTGGAATGATCCAGCTCCAGATCCAGCCCCAGATCCCAGAACGATCCAGCCCCAAATCCAGCCCCACATCCCGGAATGATCCAGCCCCAGATCCAGCCCCAGATCCTGGAACGATCCAGCCCCAGCTCCAGCCCCACATCCTGGAACGATCCAGCCCCAGCTCCCGGAATGATCCAGCCCCAGCTCCAGCCCCAGATCCTGGAATGATCCAGTCCCAGATCCCAGAACGATCCAGCCCCAAATCCAGTCCCAGATCCCAGAACGATCCAGCCCCAAATCCAGCCCCACATCCCGGAACGATCCATCCCCCAAATCCAGCCCCAGCTCCTGGAATGATCCAGCCCCAGCTCCCGGAATGATCCAGCCCCAGCTCCAGCCCCACATCCTGGAACGATCCAGCCCCAGCTCCAGCCCCATATCCTGGAATGATGCAGCCCCAGATCCCGGAATGATCCAGCCCCAGCTCCAGCCCCATATCCCGGAATGATCCAGCCCCACATCCTGGAATGATCGAGCCCCAGCTGCAGCCCCAGCTGCAGCCCCACAGTCCGTGTTTCCCGTGGAACCCCGAGCCTTTATTCCCGTGCCTGGAGCCCCCCGGGGCCGGGGCTCGGCTTTAAATACACGGTGGGGATGGGGAGACCCCCCCCCACCCCTCCCTGGGGGGCCAACAGACCCCCCTCGCTCTTCACCCCCCGCTCGGGGGGGCTGGCACACCGAGGGGGGCCCCCTGCCCCCTGTTTGGGGGGGTGGGGGCCGATGGAGCCCCCCCTACTTGGGGGGCCGATAGACCATCTTCCTGCTCTTGAGCACCGACCACTTGTGCCGCTTCATGTAGTACACCAGGGGCACCAGCAGCCCCGACATCAGCAGCATCTGGGGGGGCAGCGGGTCAGGGGGGCACAGGGGACCCCCAAAACCCCCTCCCAGAGCCCCCCGCCCCACCTTGAGCCCCCCGATCCACCTTGAGCCCCCAGCCCCACCTTGAGCCCCCCCAGCCCACCTTGAGCCCCCCCAGCCCCACCTTGAGCCCCCCACCCACCTTGAGCCCCCCACCCACCTTGAGCCCCCCAGCCCACCTTGAGCCCCCCCAACCCCACCGTGAGCCCCCAGCCCCACCTTGAGCCCCCAGCCCACCTTGAGCCCCCCCAGCCCCACCTTGAGCCCCCAGCCCCACCTTGAGCCCCCCAGCCCCACCTTGAGCCTCCCAGCCCCATCTTGAGCCCCCCAGCCCCACCTTGAGCCCCCCCAGCCCCTCCCGGAGCCCCCCAGCCCCACCTTGAGCCCCCAGCTCCACCTTGAGCCCCCCAGCCCCACCCTGAGCCCCCCAGCCCACCTTGAGCCCCCCCAACCCCACCGTGAGCCCCCAGCCCCACCTTGAGCCCCCAGCCCACCTTGAGCCCCCCCAGCCCCACCTTGAGCCCCCAGCCCCACCTTGAGCCCCCAGCCCCACCTTGAGCCCCCCTGACCCACCTTGAGCCCCCAGCCCCACCTTGAGCCCCCCCAGCCCCACCTTGAGCCCCCAGCCCCACCTTGAGCCCCCCTGACCCACCTTGAGCCCCCAGCCCCACCTTGAGCCCCCCGACCCACCTTGAGCCCCCAGCCCCACCTTGAGCCCCCAGCCCCTCCCAGAGCCCCCAGCCCCTCCCAGAGCCCCCCAGCCCACCTTGAGCCCCCCAGCCCCACCTTGAGCCCCCCACCCACCTTGAGCCCCCCACCCACCTTGAGCCCCCCGACCTACCTTGAGCCCCCAGCCCCACCTTGAGCCTCCCAGCCCCACCTTGAGCCCCCCAGCCCACCTTGAGCCCCCCCAACCCCACCGTGAGCCCCCAGCCCCACCTTGAGCCCCCAGCCCACCTTGAGCCCCCCCAGCCCCCCCTTGAGCCCCCCCACCCACCTTGAGCCCCCCTGACCCACCTTGAGCCCCCAGCCCCACCTTGAGCCCCCCCAGCCCCACCTTGAGCCCCCAGCCCCACCTTGAGCCCCCCAGCCCCACCTTGAGCCTCCCAGCCCCATCTTGAGCCCCCCAGCCCCACCTTGAGCCCCCCCAGCCCCTCCCGGAGCCCCCCAGCCCCACCTTGAGCCCCCAGCTCCACCTTGAGCCCCCAGCCCCACCCTGAGCCCCCCAGCCCACCTTGAGCCCCCCCAACCCCACCGTGAGCCCCCAGCCCCACCTTGAGCCCCCAGCCCACCTTGAGCCCCCCCAGCCCCACCTTGAGCCCCCAGCCCCACCTTGAGCCCCCAGCCCCACCTTGAGCCCCCAGCCCCACCTTGAGCCCCCCTGACCCACCTTGAGCCCCCAGCCCCACCTTGAGCCCCCCCAGCCCCACCTTGAGCCCCCAGCCCCACCTTGAGCCCCCCAGCCCCACCTTGAGCCTCCCAGCCCCATCTTGAGCCCCCCAGCCCCACCTTGAGCCCCCCCAGCCCCTCCCGGAGCCCCCCAGCCCCACCTTGAGCCCCCAGCTCCACCTTGAGCCCCCCAGCCCCACCTTGAGCCCCCAGCCCCACCTTGAGCCCCCCCAGCCCCACCTTGAGCCCCCAGCCCCACCTTGAGCCCCCCTGACCCACCTTGAGCCCCCAGCCCCACCTTGAGCCCCCCGACCCACCTTGAGCCCCCAGCCCCACCTTGAGCCCCCAGCCCCTCCCAGAGCCCCCAGCCCCTCCCAGAGCCCCCCAGCCCACCTTGAGCCCCCCAGCCCCCCCTTGAGCCCCCCACCCACCTTGAGCCCCCCACCCACCTTGAGCCCCCCGACCTACCTTGAGCCCCCAGCCCCACCTTGAGCCTCCCAGCCCCACCTTGAGCCCCCCAGCCCACCTTGAGCCCCCCCAACCCCACCGTGAGCCCCCAGCCCCACCTTGAGCCCCCAGCCCACCTTGAGCCCCCCCAGCCCCACCTTGAGCCCCCAGCCCCACCTTGAGCCCCCCTGACCCACCTTGAGCCCCCAGCCCCACCTTGAGCCCCCCCAGCCCCACCTTGAGCCCCCAGCCCCACCTTGAGCCCCCCTGACCCACCTTGAGCCCCCAGCCCCACCTTGAGCCCCCCAGCCCCCCCTTGAGCCCCCCAGCCCCACCTTGACCCCCCCAGCCCCACCCTGAGCCCCCCACCCACCTTGAGCCCCCCACCCCCCTTGAGCCCCCCACCCACCTTGAGCCCCCCGACCCACCCTGAGCTCTCCAGCCCCACCTTGAGCCCCCCCAACCCCCCTTGAGCCCCCCCACCCACCTTGAGCCCCCCAGCCCCCCCTTGAGCCCCCCACCCACCTTGACCCCCCCCAAGCCCCCCTTGAGCCCCCCCCCCACCTTGAGCCCCATGCGTTTGCGGTGGTCGTGCTCGGGCTCGGCCGCCCAGCGCAGGAAGGTGCAGACGTCCTTGGCGATCTGGGACATGGTGGCGGGGGTCCCTGGGGTGGGGGGGGGGACACGGGGAGGGTCAGCACCCCCCAGACCCCGGGACACCCCCCAGACCCCCGGAACCCCCCCCAGACCCAGGACACCCCCCAGACCCCCGGGACACCCCCCCAGACCCCGGGACACCCCCCCAGACCCCGGGACACCCCCCCAGACCCCGGGACACCCCCCCAGACCCCGGGACACCCCCGCAGACCCCCGGGACACCCCCCCAGAGCCCCGGGACAGTCCCCCAGACCACGGGACACCCCCCCAGACCCCCGGGACACCCCCCAGACCCAGGACACCCCCGCAGACCCCCGGGACACCCCCCCAGACCCTGGGACACCCCCCAGACCCGGGACACCCCCCAGACCCCCGGGACACCCCCCCAGACCCCCGGGACCCCCCCAGACCCCCGAGACACCCCCCCAGACCCCGGGACACCCCCCCAGACCCCGGGACACCCCCCCAGACCCCCGGGACACCCCCCAGACCCCCAGGACACCCCCCCAGACCCCGGGACAACCCCCCAGACCCCCGGGACACCCCCCAGACCCCGGGACACCCCCCAGACCCGGGACACCCCCCAGACCCCGGGACAGCCCCCCAGACCCCGGGACACCCCCCCAGACCCCCGGGACACCCCCCAGACCCCGGGACAGCCCCCCAGACCCCGGGACACCCCCCCAGACCCCCGGGACAACCCCCCCAGACCCCCGGGACACCCCCCCAGACCCCCGGGACAACCCCCCCAGACCCCCGGGACACCCCCCCAGACCCCCGGGACACCCCCCCAGACCCCGGGACCACCCCCCCAGACCCGGGAAACCCCTCCAGACCCCGGGACACCCCCCAGACCCCCGGGACACCCCCCCAGACCCGGGACACCCCCCCAGACCCCCGGGACACCCCCCAGACCCGGGACACCCCCCAGACCCCGGGAACCCCCCCAGACCCCCGGGACACCCCCCCCAGACCCCCGGGACACCCCCCCAGACCCCGGGACACCCCCCAGACCCCGGGACACCCCCCCAGACCCCAGGACACCCGCCAGACCCGGGACACCCGCCAGACCCGGGACACCCCCCCAGACCCCCGGGACACCCCCCCAGACCCCCGGGACACCCCCGCAGACCCCCGGGACACCCCCCCAGACTCCCGGGACACCCCCCCAGACCCCCGGGACACCCCCCAGACTCCCGGGACACCCCCCCAGACCCCGGGACACCCCCCCAGAACCCCGGGACACCCCCCAGACCCCGGACCCTCCCGCAGACCCCCGGGACACCCCCCCAGACCCCCGGACCCTCCCGCAGACCCCCGGGACACCCCCCAGACCCCCGGGACCCCCCCCAGACCCCGGGACACCCCCCAGACCCCGGGACACCCCCCAGACCCGGGACACCCCCCAGACCCCCGGGACCCCCCCCCAGACCCCGGGACACCCCCCCAGACCCCGGGACACCCCCCCAGACCCCGGGACACCCCCCAGACCCCCGGGACCCCCCTCGTACCGTCGTCGAACTCGAGCACCTCGTCGTAGATGGGCGGGGCCATGCCGATGGCCTGCCCCGGGAAGTAGGGGTTGTAGTGCAGCCCCTCCCGCACCGACACCCCCGCGGGGGGGTCACAGTACCCCGTCAGCAGCGAGAACACGTAATCCTCCCCTCCGTGCCTGGGGGGGTCACAGCGGGGTCAGCGGGAAACGGGGGCACGGGGCTGGGACCCCCAAACACCCCCCGTGACTGTGGGGTCATGGTGGGCACGGGGACCCACAGCTGGGACCCCCCAAACACCCCCCGTGACTGTGGGGGCACAGCGGGGTCAGTGAGGGCATGGGGACACAGGGCTGGGACCCCCAAACAACCCCCGTGACTGTGGGGTCAGCGAGAAATGGGGATATGGGGCTGGGACCCCCAAACAACCCCCCGTGACTGTGGGGTCACAGCAGGGTCAGCAATAAACGGGGACCCACAGCTGGGACCCCCAAACACCCCCCCTGACTGTGGGGTCAGCAAGAAATGGGGATATGGGGCTGGGACCCCCAAACAACCCCCCGTGACTGCAGGGACATGGTGGGCACAGGGATCCACAGCAGGGACCCCCAAACACCCCCCGTGACTGTGGGGTCAGCAAGAAATGGGGATATGGGGCTGGGACCCCCAAACAACCCCCCGTGACTGCGGGGTCAGTGGGGTCATGGTGGGCACAGGGATCCACAGCTGGGACCCCCAAACACCCCCGGTGCCTGTGGGGTCAGCGAGAAACGGGGGCATGGGGCTGGGACCCCCAAACACCCCCCGTGCCTGCAGGGACATGGTGGGCACAGGGATCCACAGCAGGGACCCCCAAACACCCCCTGTGCCTGTGGGGTCAGTGAGGGCGTGGGGACACAGGGCTGGGACCCCCAAACACCCCCCGTGACTGTGGGGTCAGTGGGGTCACAGCAAGGATGAGGACCCAGAGCTGGGACCCCCAAACACCCCCCGTGTCTGCAGGGACAGCAGGGTCAGCACGGGAGGGGAGGGGTCAGCAGGGAATGGGGGTCAGGAGGGAATGGGGGGTCAGGAGGGAATGGGGGGTCAGGAGGGAATGGGGGGTCAGGAGGGAATGGGGGTCAGGAGGGAATGGGGGTCAGTGTGGGAATGGGGGTCAGTGTGGGAATGGGGGTCAGGAGGGAATGGGGGTCAGCAAGGAATGGGGGTCAGCAAGGAATGGGGGTCAGGAGGGAATGGGGGGTCAGTGTGGGAATGGGGGGTCAGGGTGGGAATGGGGGGTCAGCAAGGAATGGGGGTCAGGAGGGAATGGGGGGTCAGTGTGGGAATGGGGGGTCAGGGTGGGAATGGGGGGTCAGGAGGGAATGGGGGGTCAGGAGGGAATGGGGGTCAGTGTGGGAATGGGGGTCAGTGTGGGAATGGGGGCCAGGAGGGAATGGGGGGTCAGTGTGGGAATGGGGGGTCAGGAGGGAATGGGGGGTCAGGAGGGAATGGGGGGTCAGGAGGGAATGGGGGGTCAGGAGGGAATGGGGGTCAGGGTGGGAATGGGGGGTCAGTGTGGGAATGGGGGTCAGTGTGGGAATGGGGGTCAGGAGGGAATGGGGGGTCAGTGTGGGAATGGGGGTCAGTGTGGGAATGGGGGTCAGTGTGGGAATGGGGGGTCAGGAGGGAATGGGGGGTCAGTGTGGGAATGGGGGTCAGTGTGGGAATGGGGGGTCAGTGTGGGAATGGGGGTCAGTGTGGGAATGGGGGGTCAGTGTGGGAATGGGGGTCAGGAGGGAATGGGGGTCAGGAGGGAATGGGGGTCAGTGTGGGAATGGGGGTCAGTGTGGGAATGGGGGTCAGTGTGGGAATGGGGGGTCAGTGTGGGAATGGGGGTCAGGAGGGAATGGGGGGTCAGGAGGGAATGGGGGGTCAGGAGGGAATGGGGGGTCAGTGTGGGAATGGGGGTCAGGAGGGAATGGGGGTCAGTGTGGGAATGGGGGTCAGTGTGGGAATGGGGGTCAGGAGGGAATGGGGGGTCAGGAGGGAATGGGGGGTCAGTGTGGGAATGGGGGTCAGGAGGGAATGGGGGTCAGTGTGGGAATGGGGGTCAGTGTGGGAATGGGGGTCAGTGTGGGAATGGGGGTCAGGAGGGAATGGGGGGTCAGGAGGGAATGGGGGGTCAGTGTGGGAATGGGGGGTCAGGAGGGAATGGGGGTCAGTGTGGGAATGGGGGTCAGTGTGGGAATGGGGGGTCAGTGTGGGAATGGGGGTCAGGAGGGAATGGGGGGTCAGTGTGGGAATGGGGGTCAGGAGGGAATGGGGGTCAGTGTGGGAATGGGGGTCAGTGTGGGAATGGGGGTCAGTGTGGGAATGGGGGGTCAGTGTGGGAATGGGGGGTCAGTGTGGGAATGGGGGTCAGGAGGGAATGGGGGGTCAGTGTGGGAATGGGGGTCAGGAGGGAATGGGGGTCAGTGTGGGAATGGGGGTCAGTGTGGGAATGGGGGTCAGTGTGGGAATGGGGGTCAGGAGGGAATGGGGGTCAGTGTGGGAATGGGGGTCAGTGTGGGAATGGGGGTCAGGAGGGAATGGGGGGTCAGGAGGGAATGGGGGGTCAGGAGGGAATGGGGGGTCAGTGTGGGAATGGGGGGTCAGTGTGGGAATGGGGGTCAGGAGGGAATGGGGGTCAGTGTGGGAATGGGGGGTCAGTGTGGGAATGGGGGGTCAGGAGGGATTAGGATGACAGGTTGGAAGGGGATCCCCTCTCCCCTCCCACCCACAGAGACCCCAACCCCCACGTGTGCCTGGGACCCCCCCAGACCCCCAAGCCTCCCCCAAACTCCAGGATCCCCCTTGGGCACCCCCCAAACCCCTTGGGCACCCCCCAAGCCCGGATCCCTGACCGGGACCCCCACACACCTTCTGAGGGGATCCCCAACCCCTGTGGCCCCCAAAACCCCCGGGAGCCCCTAAAACCTCCAGGAGCCCCCAAAACCCCCGGGAGCCCCCAAAACCCCCGGGAGCCCCCCAAAACCCCCCAGGAGCCCCCAAAACCTCCAGGAGCCCCCAAAACCTCCAGGAGCCCCCATAACCCCCGGGAGCCCCCAACCCAAGGGTCTCCCAGACCCAGCACTGACGATGTAGCTGAAATTGGGGGGGCAGGGCCTTGTTGTGTGACCCCAATCCCCAGTGACCCCCCAGGACCCCCCAATCCCCAGAGACCCCTCCAGTCCCTGGTGACCCCCCAGACCTGGCATTGACAATGTAGCTGAGATCAGGGGGCAGCACCCCATTGTTGGATCTCCAATCCCCAGTGACCCCCCAGCACCCCCCAATCCCCAGTGACTCCCCAGTCCCTGGTGACCCCCCAAGCCCCCAGACCTGGTGCTGATGATGTAGGACAGGTTGGGGGGCAGTGCCCCGTTGTTGGATCCCCAATCCCCCCTGACCCCCCAGGACCCCCCCAAGCCCCCCAAACCTGGCACTGACGATGTAGGACAGGTCAGGAGGCAGTGCCCCGTTGTTGGATCCCCAATCCCCCCTGACCCCCCAGGACCCCCCCAGGACCCCCCAAACCTGGCATTGACGATGTAGCTGAGGTCGGGGGGCAGTGCCCCGTTGTTGGATCCCCAATCCCCAATGACCCCCCAGTCCCTGGTGACCCCCCAGACCTGGCACTGACGATGTAGGACAGGTCAGGGGGCAGTGCCACGTTGTGTGACCCCAATCCCCCCTGACCCCCCAGGACCCCCCCAAGCCCCCCAGACCTGGCATTGACGACGTAGCTGAGGTCGGGGGGCAGTGCCCCGTTGTTGGATCCCCAATCCCCAATCCCCAATGACCCCCCAGGACCCCCCAGACCTGGCATTGACGATGTAGGACAGGTCGGGAGGCAGTGCCCCGTTGTTGGATCCCCAATCCCCAATCCCCCCTGACCCCCCAGGACCCCCCCAAGCCCCCCAGACCTGGCACTGACA